>NC_081568.1:50938768-51220721 GCF_022355385.1 Mustela nigripes
AAGGGAGTTGAGGGAAATTGGAAGGGGAGGTGAACCATGAGAGACTATGGACTCTGAAAAACAATCTGAGGGTTTTGAAGGGGCGGAGGGTGAGAGGTTGGGGGAACCAGGTGGTGGGTATTAGAGAAGGTATGGATTGCATGGAGCACTGGGTGCGGTGCAAAAACAATGAATTCTGTTATGCTGAAAAGAAATAAAAAATTAACAAAACAAAACAAAAAAACTCACTCTGGATGCTAAGTGGGGAATGGACTACAGGGGGCAGAACAGAAGGACAAGCCACAGAGCAGTTTGGCTCCCTTTCCAGAGTTTACAATGTGCCTGACACTGTGCTGAGGGCTCCACTTAGGTTCTTCTTAGATCCCTTCAGAGCCCAAAGAAGCATTGATTATTTTTGCATTTTATAGATGAGGAACCAGTTGAGAATTCCCCCAAATCATAAATATTCAGAGTTTGAGCTGGGACTTGCAGCTACATCAAAATAGCTCCAGAGCCTTTGCTCTTAAAGGCTTTATTAATTGTATCATGCCGTGCCATGGACCCTTGACCTTCAGAGATTTAACAATCAAGGTTTTGATAAATTGTAAGAAATCCTACTATCCCATGATGTATTAATTTTAATTTTGTGGAAGCTCCCACCTGTGTACCCTATAAAGATGGTATGTGGCAGGGAGGCACTTAAAGGGTGAGTAGTTCTGCCAAGAATATGCAGTAACTCTTGTGGAATATTTCTCTAGAGGCTAAGCATAAGAAACATATTCTCCAGGGAACTGTGATTCAAGAACAATTTTTCTGATATATAGAATTAAGAATGTGAAAAGAACACTTTTATTTTTCAAATATTACTGCTTTTTTAAGAAAATTTATTTGCTGTGGAAGTATTTGCAAATTGGAGAACTCTGAACATCGGTAGATATGCTTTTCAGATTGTCAAAGGTTTGTAACATATCTATAAATAAAGGTTTGGGAATACCCATCACTAGGTCCCTTTAGTAAAGCTGCCAAACTTTGTTCTGTCAATCTCACTTCTCTGTAATTTACACATAAAAACTTGAATTTGATTACAGAATTTAATAGTCATGAACTCCATGTAAAATTAAAATAAACCATGCAAACTTTTGTAATTATTCTCAAAACTGGTACCAAGATCTTGGGATCATCAAAATATTTGGGTGTTTTTCTTTTTAAAAGGAAAAATGACAAGGTGAAGTGAGGCCCAACTTAGAGGTCCTTGAGTAGAAAGGAATTCTTTTTATGGATTTCCAAGGGAAATAGCAAAATACCAGTCCCTAGCCACTCATTGGAGTTAGAGTTAATTGTGGGAATAGATGAAATTCACATAGTCTCTGGCACCAACAGTTAAGTCCTCCTCAAAGTGGGGAGAGTACCATCCCACAATGCACCCTTTATACCTGTCCAAACCTCTGCTCCTCTCCCAGAACCCAACTGCAATAGGTCTTTTCTTTCTGGAAACCAAGGACTCATATATCTTAGAGTATATGTAACCACCCTGGTTAGGGCAATGGTATTGTACCAGTGATTTACAAGACCTATCCTACAGACCCAGATGCCCAGGCAGCACTGTGGATAATGTCTGCATAGCCAGACAGGCTGCATGGTTTTTCTAACTACCACATTTATTCAAGGAATGCCTTGTTATTCATGGGTCTTTATTAAGAACCATGCCAGTTATTTATGAAGTATTGTGCAACATTAGAGAAGCTTCAAACACTAGGTAGTATCTAAATAATGGAAAAGTCATCTGGAAAGTTCTTGTATTAGCAAATAGCCTTCATTTTGCTCCCTATATTTTATTTACCCAACAAATTGTTATTAAGACTCTATTATATAATAGGAACTTATTATGTAATAGGAACTTTTCTTGGTTCTCGGGGCACATTAGTGAATAAATGGACAAAAATCCCTGCCCCCTATTTAATAGCTAAGATATGGAAACAACTGAAATGTTTACCAATAGATAAATGGATTCTAAAACTGTGGTCTATACATACAATGGAATATTAAGAAGTCTTATTTTTTTAATTTTTTAAAAAAGATTTTATTTATTTATTTGAGAGAAAAGAGTGAGTAGAGAGGGAGAAGAGAGGAAGAGAGACAAGCAGACTCTGTGTTGAGTTTGGAGCCCAAGGCAGTCTTGACCTCATGACCCTGACATCATGACCCTCAGATCCTGACTTGAGCCCAAATCAAGAGTCAGATGCTAAATGGACGAAGCCACCCAGGTATCCCACGACAAAACCTCAAAAAGGCAGGACTGACATGGATGGATCTTGAGATCATTATGCTAAATGAAATAATCTATTCACAAAAGGATAAATGCTGTCTGATTCCAAGTATAGAAGATATCTAAAATAGTCAAATTCATGGAAATAGAAAGTTAAGTGGTGGTTACCAGGAGCTGGGCAGAGGGAGAAAAGGGGTTATTTAGTGCAGTGGGTATAGAATTTCAGTTTTACAAGATTAAAAAAAAAAGTCTGAAGATCTGTTTCACAACTATATATATATATATATATATATATATATATATATGGTGTGTATGTGCTGAAACGGGATTGAACAGTCAAAATATTCTTAACACTACTCAACTGCACATAAAACATAGTAAAGATGGTAAATTTTACATATGTTTTTACACAATTAAAAAAAACCCACCTCTGCCTTGTGGAGCTTACACTCTAGTGAGACTAGGGGTATAGTAGGGTTAAGTGACAATATAATAAGCTTAATAAATAAATTATAGAGTATGTTAAAAATGATAAGTACTATCTAAAAAGTAAAATGTAAAATATGTAAGAGAGGACTTGAAGCACTAGTTGCAGAGTGAAGTTCAGTGTTAATAGCATTTAAGACCTCAATTAAAAGTGATATTTGAGAAAAACCTTGAAGCAAAACAAGTGACTTAGTTATACAGATAACTGAGGAAAAGGCAAAAATTTCAGGCAAAAGGAACAGGTGGAATAGACCTAATGGAGAGAGCATGCCTATTGCATTAGAGGAACAGCAAAAAAAAACCTAGTATATTTGCCCCTTTGAGATACTCAGAATGCTGGTGCCATTCAACAAAGGTGTGTGTCTTTGTGGAGAAGGTGATTAAAACTTACTCTAATGCCAACCATTTATTCATTCATTTGTTGCAAATTTTGCTCTTTATAAGGTTCCCAATATTGTGCTGGGGTATAAAGATAAAGTGGTAAGCAAGACAAACACAACCTTGTTGCTGGTAGGGGAGAGGAACGGCTCTCCAGGCAAGAGTAGTAACTTGTCGGCGATTTATAGGGATGTATGAGGACTTACTCTACCTGGGAGGTGAGAGAAGGCCTCCCTAAGGGTAAAATGGACATTTTCACCAAGACAGCTAGGAGTGGAAGTTAGCCAGAAAATGAGCAAGAGGAATAGTGCTCTGGGGTGGGAGGGGGCAGGGGTGAGGTAGGGTGTTGAAAGCCCTGAGGCAATATGACAGAGCATAGGAGGAACTCAAACAAGTCTGGCATGAGTTGAGTATAGAGGGAAATGGTACATAATGAGCACAGTGAGGAAGAAAGATGCAGGGAGACATCACTGGGAACTTGAAAGCTATTTTAAGGATTTTTTTTTTTTAATTAAAAAAATAGAACGTTGCATAGAGGAAAATGATGTAACCCAATTTTGTCTGTATTCTTTTTTTTTTTTCCTGCACTAAATTGGTTTCTTCAAGATCTTTGGCTCATTACCATATTCTACATCACTGACCTATGTGTGGCCCTCTTTCATTGATTATTTATTTGCTAGATACAGTGATAACCTTTGGACTCAAAGCTATGAAGTTTTGACAGTATCCTTCAATTACTTATATAATTGCCTCCAATTGCCCTGTCCCATACCCCTGTCCTTCCCAGTTCAAAGTAATCATTAGGTTCTGAGTTTATCTTTCTTTTATTTTCTGTTCTGTGTTTTTGTTGTTGGTGGTGGTATTGTTCCTGTTTAATTAAATTTTGAAATTATGGCTAAAACCCTAAAACATAAAATTTACCACCTTAATCACTGTTATGTATAGTTTAGAGGTGTTAAGTATATTTGCATTGTTGTGAAGTAGATCTCCAGAATTATTTTATATTGCAAACTAAAATTGTATCCATTTGACAACCCTCAGTGTTCTCCTCCATCCTACTTTCATTTTCTATGATTCTTACTGCGTCATACTTCACATATAAGGAATCATACAGTATTTGTCTTTTTGTGACTAGTTTATTTTATTTAGCATAAATCCTCGAGGTTCATCTATGTTACAGCATGTGATGGAATTTCCTTCTTCTTCTTAAGCTAAATAATAGTCTTTGTACCACATTGCTTCAAGAATTCTTAAAAGGTATACTTTTATTTTGGCAAGAGTACTCTGGCTGCTATTGCTGTTTTAAGGGAGACGAGATAGTCCACAGGAGGGCTGTGATGTCCAAATTGCACAAGTGACATCAGTCCTTGTATCCTAAGCATTCCCATATAAAAATGTCTGTTAAAGAGAGTTCCCTAGGCTAGTGTATCACATATTTTTGGCATGCTGCTTGATGCCTGGCAATTATCCTCTCTTCGGTGAATCTGCCATAATTTATGGAAATCTACTAATTTCTCACTGTGTGAGATCAGAGATCTCTAGCTGAAATCTGCAGGGTTCTAAAAGTTACCAATGGGCAGCAAGACCCCCTGGACTTCCTCAAATGATCAGGATTTTCTTCCTTTTTTTTTTTTTTTCCCCTACCAGAAAAATCTTGAAATTTAGTACTAGACACAGAAATGAAAATTTTAATAGTATCTTCATTTCCTTTTCATTAATTCATACATGACCTCTTTCTGGAACGCTTATGAGTAAACAGGAATTCAGTGGGGTCAGGGAGGTCGAAGATGGAGCTGCTCCCAAAATACTAGGGAGGGGGCAGGGAAGGGAACAAAAAAGAAGGAAGAAGAGAAGGAACAGTATATGGCCAGAAAAGTAGTCAGTCAGTGGGATGCAGAAGGAATTACGCAGGGGAGAATATTTACTGGGGCACAGAGCGTTACAAAAGCAGCAAAAACAAGTAGGAGAGGAGGTGGGAGAGGCAAAGAGAGGGCAGAGAAAGTGAAATTGTGCCAACTCCCAGGGAGATTGCTGAGGGGTTCCAACCTGCAAATCCATCTGTCTCCTCGGATTCTAGGGCAAACCTCATTAATGTGAGGAGGCACCCCACGGCTCCATCCCTACCCCGGGGGACCTCAGATCCCCATCTGGCAAGCTAAGGGAACAAGTGTATTTGCTCTGCCATGGGGTTTGGATTCTCTTGCCTACTTTTTCTAATAAGAAAAATAAATCTTTTCCACTATTTATTAGCTTTTATTGCCTAGTCCATGCTATGTTATTCTAGCCCCTAGGGGTCACAGGAACTTGATTTAAGTTGATTATTGAAGGAGGGTAATAACTTAACTCTTTGTTCAATTAAACTCTGAAAAGCAAATCTTCGTTTTCAGTCATCCTACCTGGCAGGTGGTCAAAGACGTCTACCAGACTTCCAAACGGTGGTTCCTTGGATGTGGGCCACATGATGCAGGACTGGGGTTACTCAGAAGGCCAAAGGGTCATGGGCTTGATGAGATATTCTATTTCTTCCTGGAAAGAAGTGGGAGAAGTTAGGGGACCACTACAAATCTAGAAATTTACATTTCTAGAAGTGAAAAATGCTATTCATAAGAACCATAAAGGGAGCGAAAATATAACTGAAAACTTATTTAAGAAGCATTCATGCACATACAAAGGCTTATGTGAAGATGGTTAAAATCTCTCAAAGGTTAACTTCCCTCTGTCATGGCAGCATATTCATTCTTATCAGGGATTTGAGGACTTGGCACCCTCTTTGCATTAATTAAGTCATTTATTTTTTCAACAAATAGGTATCAACTACTCAGTGCCAGTATTGTGATAAATACTGGGGCTATATTCATGTAAAAGATAGACTTTTTTTTTCCTGCCCTCATAGAACTTGCCATTTCTTATGATAATTGAGAATGCATAAAGAGAGGGAAATTGTCAAGAAGGCATGTAGAAGATACAATACAATCACTTTGTCTTTGGGATAGTTGAAGACATGACACCAGATTCTTCTCTATCCTCAATTAACTTCACATTGGAGCAAGGGAAAGAAGATGCAGTGGGAACCCCAGTGCCTGCCTCATATTTCCACCTCCTCTACTTTGTTGACCTTGAGCGTGGCATATAACCTTTCTGAGACTTCATTTCTCTCATCTCTAAAATCCAATCTGCCAGATTTACTTACCTCACAAAGCTGTGTAGTTGAAATAAAATCAAATTTGGGAAGCACTTTGTAAATTTTATGGTATTATACAATGAGGTATTCTCCAATGCCCTTTTTCCCTTAGGCCTTGGTTTCAAGCCCTTGGGTGGACAAATCCTTACTCTGTCACATCCAGTTGTGTGACCTTGCATGTTTTTATGACACTTTCCAAGACCTTCTTTCCTAATCTGTGAAGTGGATATTACAGCATTTTGCCCACGCATTAGCAAGCATTAAACAAAGCTGACAATGGGGCGCCTGGGTGGCTCAGTGGGTTGGGCCGCTGCCTTCGGCTCGGGTCGTGGTCTCGGGGTCCTGGGATCGGGTCCCGCGTCGGGCTCTCTGCTCAGCGGGGAGCCTGCTTCCTCCTCTCTCTCTGCCTGCCTCTCTGCCTACTTGTGATCTCTGTCTGTCAAGTAAATAGATGGAATCTTTAAAAAAAAAAAAACAAAAAAAAAACAAAGCTGACAATGTGAAGTCCTACTCTATAAGGCAGAAAGTGCGGTGTCCTTGATAAATGTTATTTCGATGCTTCCCTCTGTTTTTGTTCTCTCTGCTTTCTCCCACCCTTTCACTTCACCTCTAAAAACCACTATGGATAAAAGATCAAAGTTCACAAAGTTATTATTGGTGGAAGGGAAACCGTATAAGTTAGTTTTCTTCCTCAATAACAAATCTTAAGCACTTAACCTCTTTCTTCTCTGGCAAAGCTATGGTCACTAGAATGGAATTATGACTAAGCACTTTATAAGAAAATCTCATTTAATTTTCCACTATCTAAATCAGACACTATTAATACAAGGAAAATGAGGCACAGAGAAGTTAAATAACCTAACCAAGATTATGCGGTTGGAGCCAGAACTTGAGCCCAGGCACTCTGACAGAATTCGTGTTCTCAGCCACTTGGCATGCTGGGTTCCTGGTCACTATGTTTTATAAAGACTGAACAATTCAAGGAAAATTGACACCTTTTCTGGATTTCTCATTCAGGTCCTACAATTAATTTTTATAAAAGAATCACAAATAAATATTGGATGATGATTACAAATAAAAAAGGATGGATGAAAGGGTGGTTGGGGGGGTGCCTGGGTGGCTCAGTCATTAAGCGTCTGCCTTCGGCTCAGGTCATGATCCCAGGGTTCTGGAATCCAGCCTGGCATTGAGCTCTCTGCTCAGTAGGAAGCCTGCTTCTCCCTCTCCCACTCCCCATGCTTGTGTTCTCTCTCTCTCTCTCTGTCTCTCTCTTTGTGTCAAATAAATAAATAAAATCTTAAAAAAAAAAAAAAGAGCAAGCATGGTTGGGTAGGTGGGCATGGGAGATGGAGGGATGAACAGTCCATGAAAGCTTCAAATAGTATGTAGTTCTTCCAGGCTTTAATGTAGTTCTTCCAAAATCTTTAAGATTTTGATCTTTCCAGGCAAAATATGTCATGTTCCAGAATTTTCTTTGTCCTGGTTTTTTTTTTTTTTCCTTATTCTTTCTCTACCTTTGTTTCAGAGAAGAACTACGAAGTCCCTTTTTATAGGAAAGTTACTAGCTGCTGCCACCGTAGGCTCAACTGTTTTTAGCGCTGTTGGTTTATTCAGCTCCTTTGATCTAAATCAGTTTGGTTCAAGCACTGCAAATCACCATTGCTTGTGTTTCATCTCTAAGGAACAGGATGGGAATAGCACAGACGCTGCTGATAATCAATTTGTTACTAATACAACTGATAACATAATCATCTGAAAGTCCTCCGGAAGCCAGGGATTGTGATAGACTGTTTTATCATTTTATTTTATCTGCATTAATTTTCCAGCTTAAGTGTTATTCTGTCCATTTTACAGATAAGAACATCAATTTCAGAGCCCCTGACCACAGGTCGTATGCAGTGCAACAAGGTTACAAGCCCAGGTCTGGCCTGTGCTCTTTCTTTTATGCTAAACAACTTCCCACTCTCCTCTCAGTTTCAAGTTCTGATCAGTGAAACGTTAAAAGGATCACTAACTCCTTTTCAGGGCTCAAGATGATCTTTTTGAAAGGAGGCAAAATTGCTTTTTATCCGTTTCTAGTCTCAAAATTATTCTTTTCTTTCTTATCAAAATCGAAAGAGCCACCTCCTGATTCCAACATTCTCTGTATACCTGTGACACCCAAGAGCTTTGACTCATTCTTATATTTTTATATTCATATCACTTTTACCCTTGCATAATGGTTACATACCTCTTTTAGCATAGGAATGAAAAAAATCACATAAAATTCTCTTCTTTACCATGAATGACGTGTTGTGACAGTAAGTATAAATAGCTTGAATTTATTCCATGTGTCAGGTCTATTTCAGCAAATACCTGATGTGAATATTTATTATAAATGTTTGAATACTGATGTCATCTCTCCACTGGGCAGGAAAAGCCAGGATAAAAGATGTGACCTTTACTTTGGCAATTATACAGTAGAGACGTGTTTCTATGCCATGGCTGTACTTCTTGGGGGAGGAGCATGTGCATGAGAATGTGGTAAAATAACCTTTTACATAATCTTCAGGTGAAAGTGATGCTTCATTCTCTGTCTTCTTCCTGCTTTGGATAAATCAAAGGTGTTTAGAAAACTGTTAAAGAAGGTAAGTGTGGTCCCTGCTTTGGAATGAAAGCTGTATTAACTGGGTCTTCTGGAAGCGGAAGACGAGGTGGAATTAGGAGCACAAGAGGGTGGTTGTGAGAAAGATAAAAGGAAAATAAACAGTATTGGGCACAGAAATCTTCTAACCATATTGTAGATTGGACAAAAGTCTTGGTCAACTGAATGGAGGAACTCTAGAGGAAATATGTCCCATTAGAGGAGAGTAGTCTTGCACAGAAGTGTCCAGGCTCTACGATCCCACTGGAGCTGCCCAGGAAGAGTATGACACCAGTTTGAAAGCTGGAGAAGGTTCTGAGGGTGTAAACAGTTGGAAGTTATTTTATTCCACCTCTTGCAACTGCATGGCAAGTTCTTTCTTGAAAGCAGAGTCAAGTAGTGCACCCCTGTGGCTGTTCTAATCCATTTGAGGTCTTTTAATCCCATTCTTACCTGTTACTGTGTAGTCCTAAAATCTCCTAAAAAATTCTTGGGCATCCTGCAGCTTCTTCAAATGCTTTGCATTTTTTAAAGTTTTCTTAGGGACTCCAATGTGCATATTTATTTTTTGCAGCCCAATTAGAAATAATATAGTACCTTTTCAAACAAAATGCAGAAACTTATACCCCAATCCTGTGTGCTGTAATGATCTTTTATGTATCTCTATAGATGTTACAAATCTCACAGACAATGTTAAGCTTTGCTTTAAATTTACAAAGTAATTATGAGAAATCATAAGAAAGAATAAAATATATTTTTTTAATTCATCCAGATATTTTACCATTTCCAATGTTCTTCACTATATTTGAGGATCTGAATTTGCATCTGGTATTTCTTTTCAGTCTGTAGAATTTCCTCAACCATTTTTACTGGCACAGAATTCTCTAAAATGTCTCGGACTATTATTTATTAAATGCTTTCGTTGTCATAATGTTTTCTTTCTTCTCCTTTTGGGATTCTAATGTTTGTTGAACCAGCTATTATTTCACAGGTTCTTAAGACTTTATCCATTTTACTTAATTTTATTTCTATTTCTCTTCTTTTCTTTCTTGTATTTTTTTCCTTCACTCCTTTCTTCAAATTAGATAATTTCTACTAATGTACTTTTCATTTAGCTTACCTAATTTCTGTCATCACCATATATTTACTCTTTGGTTAAGCTGCTCTGAGTCTAGTCATACATGTCTGGCCCAGGGAACGATGAAGGATGTGGGAAGAAAGAACATGGCGATCCTCTTTTTCCTTTGAGAAAAATCCCTCACATCGACCTCAGCAGTAATGTTTCCTAAGCAAGGAAAAAAATGCATTCTTTGTCCCAACAGCACCCTTGCCACCTCACATGAGCCATACCAACTGCACTTAGCCCTAGGCTAAAAGCTTTGAATACAACTTACTTTATATGCATCCCTGGCCCCCTTGCTCTAAAAAAAACACTCCCTACCAATCTGTCTTCTTCTGTTCAGTCTGCAGAGCCTCAGATATTTGATTTTTTTCTTTCTCTTTTTTTTTTTTTTTTTATTAAGTTCAAGTTTCATAGCCATTTTCTGCAGGGGAGTCATCAGGTAGGGTCTTACTCTGTCATTGTTAGATGCTGCTAACCAAAGGCTTTAAAAAAAAAATCTCAAATATGTTTCCACTACATATGATGTAGTTAATTTTGCTCCCTGAATACTTCTTGAATTTGGTCAGATCCTTTCGGGTTATTGGCCACTTAAACGGTATTACTTCTGTCCTGTTCAACTAGTTTCTTTGAATATACTCTTATGTGAAGAGCCCCAATGGCAAATATACCACATGATGGCCAGAGAGATCCAATGTAACTAGGTCACTTTCTTATTTAAAACCTTTAAATGTATCCCCAATACTTTTAAAATAAAATTTAAAATCCATACATAAACAAAACCCTGCACAGAATGGCTCTTGCTTATTGGTCTTGACTAGACCCCAATTTCTTACGAGCTCCAGCCACATAATCTTCTTTCTTCTTTTTCAGTGACATGAATTTTCATGGTCATAGTCTATACGCAAAGGGAATATACTTATGGACAGGAATACTCTTCTTTTGTTCTTTGCTGAGTAACTTCAGTTCCTCCTCCAGAAGTCAGCTCAAATAGCAGCTTCTCCAAGAGGTCCTTTTGTCCTTCAGATTAGCAAAGTGTCCCTTGTGATAGACTTTCGTTGTACATGATTGCTTGATATCACTAGTGTGTTATCCTTAGCTTTTTCCATTTGAAACATCAACTTCCAATACTATACTATCTGATTTAATGTTCAGGGTTTTGAGCCAATGTTACTTCTGAGTAGATTCTGGTCCTTTACTGTTTCTGTAGATTGAAGCTATCTTTCATGGGCTGCAGTTTTGCTGAAGCATTGAAGGCACCATGAATTATAATAATTAGAGAACTGAACATTTTTTGGCACTCAGGACATAAGTGTGTTGGCTCTCAATGTTGTACTCTTGGAAATTGAGACCCTGTTCTTATATATTCATTCTCAGCTGCTTTCAAATACGATTATCATTTCAGATTTGATGACTCTAAATGCTTTCATATGATTCAGGCCCAGGGCTAAATTATTTTTATTTTGCATATTTATTTTTGAAACAAAGTTGAAGCATCTTGAGACTCAGAAAACTTCAGTTTGAAAAGATGTCAGGGCTTTGCAGCTGGAGTCCTGGAAACATGAACCTGGAATAAAGCCCTCTGGAAGGGGTGGGTGAGGTGGGAGAATTGGATTTGGTAGAAAACTTTGGATCTCTCCAAACTTTGGAGAGATCCAAGGTTTTCACATTTAGGGTAAAAGTACCGTTTTACATCCCATGGAGATGTCTGACTTCAGCTTCCATTTCTGTTAAGAGGACTGAATAAATCTGATCTTCTGGAATATTTTTTTTTAATAGAGTTACTTAATAGATGGAAATGGGCAGTATTGGAAAATTGGGCCCAAGGCATTCTTACTCTTTCTCTTGTTTGCACCTGTTTTATAGCAACTAAAGAAAAAAAGGGAAGATGTGCTGTAAACATGTCAGCATCAGGATCTAAAACTGTGCACTGCAGTACCTTCTTTTATTGAAGCAAAACCCATATTACATAAAATTAACCACTTTAAGGTGTATAATTAAGTGAAATTTAGTACACTCGTAATGTTATGCTACTATCACCTCTAGGTAGTTCCAAAAACTTTCATCACCACAGAAGGAAACCTCATACTCATTAAGCAGTCATTTCCATTCATCTTATCTCCTCCTTCAACCCCTAATTAACTCTTGTCTATGGATTTACCTATTTGGTATATTTCATATAAATGGAACCAATCATTTTATTTGTGACCTTTTGTGTCTGGCTTCTTTCACATTATGGCATGTATCAGTACTTTATTCCTTTTTTTTTAATGGCCAAATGATATTCCACTATATGTATATACCACAATTTGTTTACCTATATCCCATTGTATCTACATACCACAATTTGTTCACCTATTTATCTGTTTTGCACTTTTTGGCTATTGTGCAATTTTGAGTATTTTTGTAGAAGGTTTTGTTTGAATATCTATTTTAATTATTTTGGGGTATATACCTAGGAGTGGGATTGTCAATCATATGGTAATTGTATATTTGTTTTGACAATCCACAGGACTATTTTTCATAGTAGCTATACCATTTTACATTCCCACAGTGTATAGGGATTCCATTATCTCTACATCATCAGCAAAGCTTAATTATTATTATTATTTATTTATTTTTTATTATTATTATTATTTTTAAAGATTTTATTTATTTATTTTACAGACAGAGATCACAAGTAGGTAGAGAGGCAGGCAGAGAGAGAGAGAGGAGGAAGCAGGCTCCCTGCAGAGCAGAGAGCCCGATGCGGGGCTTGATCCCAGGACCCTGGGATCATGACCTGAGCCGAAGGCAGAGGCTTTAACCCACTGAGCCACCCAGGTGCCCCCATTTTATTATTTTTTAAATTAAAGCCTAGCAGGGAGTATGAAGCAGTATTTCATTGTAGTTTTATTTGCATTTCCTTAAGAACAGTGATATTAAACAATGTTGTATGTGCTTGTTGGTTATTTATATATCTTCTTGGAAGAAATATCTATTCAATTACTTTGCTCTTTTTGTTATTGAGTTGTAAGATTGTTTTATGTATTCTAGATATGAAATGTTTATCATATATATGATTTGCAAATATTTTCTCCATTTCTGTGTGTTGTCTTTTCACTTTCTTGACAGTGTCCTTTGATGCACAAAAGTTTTAATTTTGGTGAAATCTAGTCTGTTTATTTTTCTTTTGTTGCTTATGCTTTTGGTGTCATATTCAAGCATCCTTTGCCAAAATCAAGTTCATGAAAGTCTACCATATGTTTTCCTCTAAAAGTTTGAGTTTTAGCTCATATGTTTTGGTGTTTTTCTATTTGGAGTTAATACTTGTATACGGAAGGAGGTATAGGTTTAACTACATGCTTTTGCATGTAGATATTTAATTGTTGAGACACCATTTGTTGAAGAGATTTCCTTTTCCTATTGAATGGCCTTAACATGCTTGTCAAAAATCAATTGCCCATAAATGTGTAAGGTAATGCATTCTTGTTCATCAGTGTTTTTACACTCATAAACATTATCTTTCTCTTGGGTAATGGAATCAAGATATATTTAATATTTTGTTTTTGGAAATCAATCCAGCCTCTGCATTTTACTTGCTAGAGTAAATATAGATATTCTTATTGTAATATATTACACTATTCTTTTATTCTACCACTTATTCTTTTCCTTATAAAATTGTGGCTTTTCCCATTGAATCTAAAGTCATTGATTGATGGGCCTACATCTACACTTGCTATATTGGTTCTTAAACTGTGTTAAATGTCAAAAGAAGTGCTCATAACATCTATCTTGAGTGTTAGCCTATTATAAAGCAGTTATTAAGATGTCTCTCAGAAATACCATTAATATTGGACATTTGAACACACTGAATATCTAATATTTTCTTCATTATCAGTTTTTAAACTTAATGCTGAAATTGAGGTCTTTTGATTACACTTTATAGACTACATTATTTTGATTCAGTTTCATTGTTTTTTTTTAAAGATTTTATTTATTTATTTGACACAGAGAGAGAGTACAAGTAGGGGAGGCAGCAGGCTCCCCACTGAGCAGAGTCCGACATGGGGCTTGATCCCACAGATCCCTGGGATCATGACCTGAGCTGACGGCAGACACTTAACTGACTGAGCCACCCAGGCACTCCTCAGTTGCATTATGTTAAGATAAAATAGATTTTCTTTTCCTTAAAATCCCATACTGAATACAAATAAGTGCCTATTTAATTTATATTTTATGAAATGTGGTCTAAAGACTCTTTTCTTAACTGACTCTAGTGAAGAAAATAGTTCTAAATATATGAGGATTTATAATATAAAAGAATTGTAAAAAAAATGTAGGGATATTAATGTATCTTATAAGTTTTTGTAAATTACTTTGTAAATTATTTGTAAATTGATCTGCATTTATTTCAATTTTTGTAATATTATTGGCTAGATATTGGATCATAGCTTTCTGTTACGTGTACATATGTGTGTGTATACATATATACATATGTGTATAAACTAGTGTTTTCTTTATTATAAGGTATTTCTAAACTACTATGTCATTATACTTAAAGTGAGTTTCTTGTAGACAGCAAAGAGTTGGGTCCTCTATTAAGTCTGATGTAACAGTCATTGCCTTTTAATTGGGATGTTTAGTCCATTAAAATTTAGCTATCAGTATTGTTGGACTTAACAATCATTTTGCAATTTGTTTTCTGTTTTCCTTTCCATTTTTTGCTGCTGTTTTTCTTTCCTCCTCTCTTATTTTCTTAGGGGTGTTAGTAAATATTTTTAATATTCCATTTTAATGCCTCTGCTGACTTTTAGCTACATATTAGCCTTATTTTAATGGCTACTCTAGAATGATAATATGTATCCTTAATTTATCACAGTGTTCTTGAATCAATTTGCACCACATATAGTAAAATGTAAGAATGTTGCAACAATATAGTTTCAATTGCTCTCTGGACTTTGTGCTATTGTTACTTTACATAATATGTAAATGTACATGTACACAATACATCACATAATACATGTTATAATTTTTTTAAATTTAAAAATTTTATAATTTTTTTCCAATAGTCATATATCTCTCAAAGAAATTACAGGAAGAAAAAAATCATATATTGAACATTTTCAGTGTACTCTCTTTCTGTATATACAAGTTTACATCCTATATTTCTTTGTTGTTATTCAAGCTTAAAGAATTTTCCATAATATTTCTTGGAGTTCAAGTCAGATTACTGATAATGAATCATTTAAGCTTTTGTTACTGAAACTTTCATCTGCCAACCTACCATTAAATCTATCCAGCAAATTTTTCTTTTTGATATTATACTTTATAATTCTAAAATTTCCATTTGGTTCCTATAGTTTCTATTTCTATTCTGGGCTTTCACATAATTCTTTTCATTATAAATATATTTTCCTTTAAGTCTTTAAATGTATTTGGAATAGGACTCAAAATCCAAACTCTGTCTTGCTTGTGGTGGGCAACAGTTGTTAACTATTCAACTCTTTCAGTTTTCCATATATTACTTGACACTGAGAACTCTGGAGCTTCACTTACACCTCAGGGATGACCAGAGAAGTTGAGTAGAGTTTATTTGCAGATTTTCAGAGTTTTGTGGCAACTTGTTCAAAACTGTCACATTTATTTTCCAGGTTCTCTGACTGAAATGAATTTCATTGTTTAACTCCTTAAGATTGTAAGCCCGGGACTAGAAATGCCTATTTAGATTTGGAGTGTTTAGATGAAAAAATAAAGCATTCATATACGTCTTTTTGTCTTAAATTGGTTTGATTTGATTTTTTGTCTATTGCAACAGAAGAAGGCATGATTAATATAAAGGGTTTTGCTAATTAGCAGATCCTTTTAAAAAAAAAAAAAAGGAGTTTCTTCAGTGGAGAGTCATCGATTCCAATTCTCTAATTGATGTCAAATTCAAATTATATAGAAACATGTACCTTCACCAGGTTATAGTAGTAAAAAAAATGTAACTGATTATTTGTTTAATTTCTGGGTTTTGTTTGTTTTGTTTTGTTGTTTGTTTATTTTTGCTAGACTGTGGTGAGATTCTTAATGGCAACAGAAACATCGTATTTGCTTCTGTATTCACACTGAATAGCATGGAGGGTTTGACAAATACTTGTTGAATGATTAAATTTTGATATTTGAATTTAGCAAGTAAGGTTCAAGTTATTATATAACCAAGCACTTACTGAGTCAGAGATTTACTTATTTAGCATCAATTTTATTAATTTTTAATTATATAATTTTTAAACTTTATACATCAAAAAAATTTGTTTATAGGTAATATGCCTGGTGGTGTGGTTACATTTTTGTACTTTATACATACAACTATTTTGTTTATTTATTTTATATATTTCACCATGTTGTAATATATTTCCCCCAGTATATTTAATAAACACAAGGTAATGTATCATATTTTTTCATGTATCTCTATTCATAATCCAGTTCCATCTACAAACTATTTAGTCAATAATTGCTTGTAAAACCAAAAGAAATTTAGAGTTATTCAATTTCTCTGCAGATAATTATCTGCAGAGAAGTCAGAGATTTATTAATCAACCCATTCTCTACACTAAACCTAAAATAATCTTTAAAGAGTTAAAGTAAGATATTTTATAGAGGACTTAAAAACCACCCACTGGTTTCCCAATGCACTCAACATAAAATGTAACCTTACTTCTAGGGTCTAGAAAATGTACTGTGTTCTGGGCCTTTCCTCTCTAATCTTATTTCTTACTACTCTCACTTTTTCATCATGCACTGAAAGACTGGCTTTCTTTCTGTTTCAGGATTTTATTGTCTCTAACTTTATTCTGACTCAGAACGTTTTACTTGCCATTCAGGCCTCTTAGAATATTTTTCCCACACATTTTCATATAGCTGGTTTCTCATCATTCACATCTCAAAAGCAGAGAACTTTTCCTGGATCTCTCCACTTCATATAATACAAATGCACGAGCACCCTCCTCCTAAATTCTATATAGTGCATTCCTTTATTTTTTATAATTTATAGTATTACTTATTTATGAAGTCATCTTATTTATTTTCTTTTTTATGGCCTTTTTCATGTCATAAAATATAATTTCCATAAAAGCAGAGATCTTTTCTGCCTGTTCACCCTTATATCTCCAGTGTCTATAACAGTGCTTGCTGGGTGAATAAATTTGGTGAATAAATGAATTTAATTATAACAATCAAATCAAGGGTGATTGTAAATAAACTGATTTTTAAATGGCCAATTAACTAGAAAAATAAGCAAAAGCAGTTATTTGGAATCATGAAATGAAACTGTGTTTCTCTGGTTCTGTAGGGCCAAGGATTAGGTGAGCCACAAAAATATAGCCATCATGTAAGAAAAATTGCAATGGACCAGCCTAAGTTGTTTTATTGCTCTTTTTGAAGTAGAATTTATACATAAAAATGAGAACCATTAAAGTTAATGCTCTCACACAGCCTGGTCATATTGATTTTCCTCCACAATTGATCTCATTCATTTTGAGCATTTACTATTTACTAGATATTCATGTAAGGGTAGCCATTAACCTCTATGTTCATTGTGATCATTTTTATTGTTAACTTTTCTATACTGTTGCTCCAATCACACTCACATGAATGCTTTTGGTGATTTTTACTGTAAACCTGACATTTCTCCCAAGGAAGACCTCATTTCAGCTCTCTGTTCATAAACATGATAGGCAGTGTACAGCCCTGGTTGCACAACTATTCTACTTATTATACAAGTGTGTATGGAGATGGCATATACCATGAAGGTTTTAGTAGTGTTAGGCAGGAATCAAGGCAAGTGTAGGTCACAGACTCTTTCTTCTATCTGCTTTGCAGACCTTCCAATTCTGGAGAGAGATTTCTCCTTTATATGCAAGTGACTTGTGAACAAATTTGATCACTGATCACAAAAAAAGCATCATGTTTTCTCCACTTGTTCTGATCTCCTTCTAGGGGATGTCCTAAGACGTCTGCATCTTCACATCTTTTGGGAAACACTGCTGTTTCCTTAAGTTCCAACTGCTACTGGAACTTAGATTCCAATGCTACTGGAGCATTACCACGTGCTGTTGTTGCCTCCACTGTCATTCATACTTCTGTCAATGGCATGACCCACCACAGCCCCCAACATGACAGGGCTATGCATTTCAGACAGAGGCAGGATTGATTTTTTTTTTTCCTTTTTTGTAGCCTTCTTTGCCACACAACCTCCAACAGAGAATTCTGTGTCTTCCAAAATTTCCTGGCAAGTTAGCTGCTTTTGATTTCACCTAGGGTTCCTGATCCTAACATCTATAGATTCAGACTGTTGCATGAACCCCAATGGGAATCTATATTCAAGTAAAAATTATGTAATAATTGTGCTCCTCCTCTGATAACTAAGCCTCGTTACTGAACCATGTATATTTGTCTGACTCAGTGCCAGCTACTAACACTTACCGAGCACTAGACACGTGCTTTTTGTCTCTTCATCTCAGTGCAATTCCATAAGGCAGATGCTGTCATCTGTACGAGAGCAGAGATTTTTGTCTGTTTTGTCCCCTTCTATATCCCCAACACCTAGAACAGAATCTGGAACAAGTAATTATTCAATAAATATTTGTTGGATGAATGAATCTTCATTTCATTCATGAGAAAATTGAGGTTTAGCAAGGTAAAGTAATTTAATCCAGGATGTGGCAGCATCAGGATTTGAATTCAGGCCTATCTGACATTGAAATCCTCACTCAGAACCTTCTGAAGATTGCTCGGTCTCAGGTAGAGATTTCTGTCAGACCCAGAATACCAGATACACATGTCTAAATCTCAGCATGGAATTGGACCAGGCTCTAGTGAGAACTCTGCTAATACTCATTTTGTGAAGAAAATGGAAAAGTTCATATGGAGTTGAACATTTTTAAAAAAATAAAATACTAATACCTGACAAGAATAAATAGTTTAGCCATTCCTAAGCACATTCTCCCTTCTACCAGCCTAAGTTCCAGTTTACTGTTAGTCTGGGCTCAAAAACTGTAATCAGTTACACTAATCCCTCACCTGGAAAGCCTTTACTTTCCTCCTACCCAACTGTTCCCATCCTCAATGATCAACTCAAAAAGAATCATGCTAGTATAATTTTAACTTCTTTGGTGTAAAGTTAGTTTTTTCTTCTACTTGAGCTTAGTCTTTGTTTGCCTAACATTATTGTGAAACTGCTGAATAAACAGTAGCTATTTATATTAATTGAGTAAACTGAATAGCTCAAATTGAGTAGAATTTATTGTATTGCTTGCTTGTTAATTATATGCTATTTTGAATTTCATTTGAGCACGTGTCTTCTCTCTACAACTGAATCTTAGGAAACTTGAGGAGAGGCTGTGTGTCTTTATTTTGCTTCACAATGCATACAGTGCAGAGACTATTGTTAGACACTAAACTTTTGCTAGTGCTGACACTGATTAGCAGATCTGGTGATTACAGCTGGACAGGGTCTTGAAAAACACACTGCTATCTTTGGCATCACTATGCTTACCTTACACTCCATTGTGTTGATCCTCAAGGTTTACATAACTCAAAGTCAGAGTATGACATCTCTAATTAGAGAGTTTTGTATGTAAGTTTTCATTTCTGATGAAAACTTTTAATTGTTCGGTTGCCTGTATAAATTCCAAAGTACCTGAAAAGTTCATTAATAACAGAGGCAGATATTTTGTCCAGGGAAATCCAGATACTGATTATTTTTCCTTGGATGAGGATTTGGTCTGATTTGGTTGATTTACAATGGTCTAGAAATGTCTCAGTATTCTCTTAAATGGAAGTATCAGACAGTTAATTTAAGTTCTTCCTGAAGGGTGATAAAACTCACTGCTAACAGGGGTTTTTTCAAGTGACCTTATTTTGGAAGAATTGCCATCAACATCTAACCCTTCCATGAGGATGCACCTGCCCAGTGGAAGCTAGGATGAAATATACTGCAATTACATGTGCTGCTGGGTTTTTATAACTTTATTGGACTAAACATAAATTAGGGTATTTGTGCATTTCCATGGCATTTACAAATGAACCAATAACATATCTGAAATACTCAAGGATGTCATTTACATGTCTAAATCTGAGAAGAAAAGTATTATCTGTTAACTCCTTCATTAACTATATGCTTCATTTAAATCAACATATTCTGCCTTGCATATTTTCAATAAAAACGTGAGTTTTTTGTCCTAGATTATTGGGGTAATTCCCTATTTTCTAAACTCCTTTCTGTTTTAAGCACAGTCAAAAATGAGAAAACAATATCCCCAAGTTCCTAAGGATGTTACCTTTACTCGGCTTTGTATTTATGAAGGCAATTTGAAGTTACAATTATTGGAAGTTACAATTATTGGCTGCTAGAAAAGTCCTTAAGCTCAAATTGCATTATCTCAAGACATCCTAAAAATCTTCTAGCTCATCAATGACAGCTCTGAAATAACAGGTGTAGAGGCAGACAAAAACAAGTTATCCCAACCAGATCACCCTAGACAGACTCAGGAGAAGAAACAGATTAAAAAATAAATGACAACTGCTAAAGATGCCAAAGCATACTTGTAGAACTCAGTGGAACACTGGACATTCAGATTTATAAGCATTCAATTCATGACTATCTTCTAAGATAAAATATACATGCCTATAATCTGTCTTCTTAAGCCCCATGTATGTGTTAAAATGTACTATAGTGGGGTGCCTGGGTGGCTCAGTGGGTTAAAGCTTCTGCCTTCAGCTCAGGTCATGATGACAGGGTCCTGGGATTGAGCACCACATTGGGTTCTCTGCTCAGTGGGGAGCCTGCTTCCTTGAACGCTCTCTCTCTGCCTGCCTCTCTGCCTACTTATGATCTCTGTCTGTCAAATACATAAATAAAATCTTAAAAAAAATAAAATTTACTGTAGTTTGCAAATAAATTTTACATATGCTATTTAATTTGACCTTCCCAACTAATGTATAAACCTGACAGAATTATATCTGTGTCAAGATGTGGAAATTGAAATATGGAGAGATGAAACTGGCATGGAGAGCCTGGTTTGAGTTTTGGCTCTACCCAGAGACCTTTTCTAATTATTAAGCAAAGTCAAGTACCTTAATCTCATTGAGGTATAGCTTACTTATATATTAAACAAGGGGAAGTTCTACATGCCTGATTGTTTCAAGGAGTAAATTATGTAAAGTGTGCAGAGTGCTTCCTAAGCATAATGTTTGGCACATAGTATGTGACCTGATATTATTGGCATTTTCAAGGTTACTAAGCTAATAAATCACAGAGCGAGGCCCAAGACATCAATACTTATTGAGAAGTAAATAGTCTAGATATTGAAACTCAGTATAATATGATCTGTCCATTTACCCTTGACAACTTTTTGAAATTGATGTCAGTGACTCCCACTATGAGGATGATGTTACAGCTAGTACCTTGGCATTTTCATTGCATTTGATATTTTTATAAAGGCTTCCTAGCAGTGATTTTTTTTTTTTTTTCTTCACAAGTATCCTGTGTAGTAAGATAGATTATATACTGATTTTGCAAGCAGTTCAGGGAATTAAAATCCAGACCCATCAGGTTCTCTGTCCATGTTACTCAGTGGCTAAGTAATATGCCTGAATGATACGCCTTTGTTCTAAAGGGGCCATGAGGCCTTTTCTCAGTGCCTCTTCAAATCTGAGATTGGGATTCAATGGACTGATTTTCCTTATCTTCCTCTTTCCTAAGGTAAGTATTTTTTGATGCAGATTTTAAAGAGGATTTCATCCGCTTTTTCCCATCTTGGTGAGAACCTTGGACCAAGCCAAAGTTCTTCTCTTGGGCTTCTGCAACAGACATATAAGTGGACTTCCCTGTTTTCATTTTTATTCCCCTCCAATTTGTCCATCATGTGCAAAGTGACTACTTTCAAGGTACATCACGTAATGTTTTCATCCTCTAATGACTTGCCATGCTCTTAGGAAAGAGTTACAAATTCTCACTGTGGCGTTAAGGGCCCTCATGTCTGGATCCCAGGCACTTTCCCCTTATGTCATCCCACTCTCCCACATGCCCATCAAGCTCCTGCCACACTGGATGACTCTCACATTCTTAAACCCAGCACGTTCTTCTCTAGTTCAATCTTTGCAAATGTGTTCCTTCTCCTAAAATTCATATTCTCTTCGCATCACCTGCATAAGTATATTGACATGGCTGGTTCTTCCCATTCTTTCAAATTTGGCAAAAATGTCCCTTTCACAGAGTGGCTGTCTCTGACTTCCCTGACTATGGTTCTGAATGGTTATTCTCTTACACTGCTTCTTTTACATTTATCATAGATTATGGTACTTGATCTGTATTCATTATCATGCCTCCCCCATTAGATGGAAAAATCCTTTGAGAGCAAGGGCCAGGATTGTTTTATTCATCAATGTATGTCTAGCACATATAACAGTACCTTTTGCTATATGTAGAACATCAAAATATAATTATTGCATGAATGTTTAAACCAACATACACTTGTTGTTTGCTAGGCCATATATTCTCAGGCTCCAAAGAGAGCTGAGGGACCACCTAGTGGTTTTTAAATAGTGCTGTTTGGAGACCTTGATTTGATGTTTGTGACTTAAGGCAGAGCTGATTTCCAAATAGTGTGCCATAAATTGGCTTCAGATGTGCCCAAGTCTCCCCCACCTCAACCTTGCAGTGGCTCTAAGGGTCAGCTAAAACATTTGAGCCATTAACTTTCAACCTGTCCTGTCAGTAGCCTGCCTGTTTGTCTCAGCAAGTTACACAAATACTATCAATTCTTGCATGTTCCAGGAAATAGAAGGGTTACCTTAAATTGGGGTGAAGGTAGAGGAAATCAGGTGAGTACAATGGTTTGGTCCTAAGGTCATCTTCCTTCCAACCCACAAATGTTGCCTATTACTCACATTCAACGTGAGAAACAGTCATAATCTTTTTTTTTTTTTTTAAAGATTTTATTTATTTATTTGACAGAGAGAGATCACAGTAGACAGAGAGGCAGCCAGAGAGAGAGAGAGAGGGAAGCAGGCTCCCCGCTGAGCAGAGAGCCCAGTGCGGGACTCGATCCCAGGACCCTGAGATCATGACCTGAGCCGAAGGCAGCGGCTTAACCCACTGAGCCACCCAGGGGCCCGGGAGCAGTCATAATCTTATCAGCTTTATAAAGTGAAGCTTCTGGTTCAAATTTATTCTTTTTTTTTTTTTTTAATTTTTTATTTTTATAAACATATATTTTTATCCCCAGGGGTACAGGTCTGTGAATCACCAGGTTTACACACTTCACAGCACTCACCAAATCACATCCCCTCCCCAATGTCCATAATCCCACCCCCTTCTCCCAAACCCCCTCCCCCCGGCAACCCTCAGTTTGTTTTGTGAGATTAAGAGTCACTTATGGTTTGTCTCCCTCCCAATCCCATCTTGTTTCATTTATTCTTCTGCCCACTTAAGCCTCCATGTTGCATCACCACTTCCTCATATCAGGGAGATCATATGATAGTTGTCTTTCTCTGCTTGACTTATTTCGCTAAGCATGATACGCTCTAGTTCCATCCATGTTGTTGCAAATGGCAAGATTTCATTTCTTTTGATGGCTGCATAGTATTCCATTGTGTATATATACCACATCTTCTTGATCCATTCATCTGTTGATGGACATCTAGGTTCTTTCCATAGTTTGGCTATTGTGGACATTGCTGCTATAAACATTCGGGTGCATGTGTCCCTTTGGATCACTACATTTGTATCTTTAGGGTAAATACCCAATAGTGCAATTGCTGGGTCATAGGGCAGTTCTATTTTCAACATTTTGAGGAACCTCCATGCTGTTTTCCAGAGTGGCTGCACCAGCTTGCATTCCCACCAACAGTGTAGGAGGGTTCCCCTTTCTCCGCATCCTCGCCAGCATCTGTCATTTCCTGACTTGTTGATTTTAGCCATTCTGACTGGTGTGAGGTGATATCTCATTGTGGTTTTGATTTGTATTTCCCTGATGCCGAAAAAGAGAGCTATAGACCGATATCCTTGATGAACACAGATGCGAAAATACTCAACAAAATACTAGCCAATAGGATTCAACAGTACATTAAAAAGATTATTCACCACGACCAAGTGGGATTTATTCCAGGGCTGCAAGGTTGGTTCAACATCCGCAAATCAGTCAATGTGATACAACACATCAATAAAAGTAAGAACAAGAACCATATGATACTCTCAATAGATGCTGAAAAAGCATTTGACAAAGTACAACATCCCTTCCTGATCAAAACTCTTCAAAGTGTAGGGATAGAGGGCACATACCTCAATATCATCAAAGCCATCTATGAAAAACCCACCGCAAATATCATTCTCAATGGAGAAAAACTGAAAGCTTTTCCGCTAAGGTCAGGAACACGGCAGGGATGTCCATTATCACCACTGCTATTCAACATCGTACTAGAGGTCCTAGCCTCAGCAATCAGACAACAAAAGGAAATTAAAGGCATCCAAATCGGCAAAGAAGAAGTCAAATTATCACTCTTCGCAGATGATATGATACTATATGTGGAAAACCCAAAAGACTCCACTCCAAAACTGCTAGAACTTATACAGGAATTCAGTAAAGTGTCAGGATATAAAATCAATGCACAGAAATCAGTTGCATTTCTCTACACCAACAGCAAGACAGAAGAAAGAGATATTAAGGAGTCAATCCCATTTACAATTGCATCCAAAACCATAAGATACCTAGGAATAAACCTAACCAAAGAGACACAGAATCTATACTCAGAAAACTATAAAGTACTCATGAAAGAAATTGAGGAAGACACAAAGAAATGGAAAAATGTTCCATGCTCCTGGATTGGAAGAATAAATATTGTGAAAATGTCTATGCTACCTAAAGCAATCTACACATTTAATGCAATTCCTATCAAAGTACCATCCATCTTTTTCAAAGAAATGGAACAAATAATGCTAAAATTTATATGGAACCAGAAAAGACCTCGAATAGCCAAAGGGATATTGAAAAAGAAAGCCAACGTTGGTGGCATCACAATTCCGGACTTCAAGCTCTATTACAAAGCTGTCATCATCAAGACAGCATGGTACTGGCACAAAAACAGACACATAGATCAATGGAACAGAATAGAGAGCCCAGAAATAGACCCTCAAATCTATGGTCAACTAATCTTCGACAAAGCAGGAAAGAATGTCCAATGGAAAAAAGACAGCCTTTTCAATAAATGGTGCTGGGAAAATTGGACAGCCACATGCAGAAAAATGAAATTGGACCATTTCCTTACACCACACACAAAAATAGACTCAAAATGGATGAAGGACCTCAATGTACGAAAGGAATCCATCAAAATCCTTGAGAACACGGGCAGCAACCTCTTCGACCTCTGCCGCAGCAACATCTTCCTAGGAACAACGCAAAAGGCAAGGGAAGCAAGGGAAAAAATGAACTACTGGGATTTCATCAAGATCAAAAGCTTTTGCACAGCAAAGGAAACAGTTAAGAAAACCAAAAGACAACTGACAGAATGGGAGAAGATATTTGCAAACGACATATCAGATAAAGGACTAGTGTCCAGAATCTATAAAGAACTTAGCAAACTCAACACCCAAAGAACAAATAATCCAATCAAGAAATGGGCAGAAGACATGAACAGACATTTCTGCAAAGAAGACATCCAGATGGCCAACAGACACATGAAAAAGTGCTCCATATCACTCGGCATCAAATTTATTCTTTAGATATTTTTTTTCCATACAAAGAAATAAGCTTCTTAAATGATGTTTGAAAAATATTAGTAAAAGGACCTTACTTGACAAATAAGGAAACTTAGACAAGCAATCTTCTGTGCTGGCCTGTCTTTATTTCCTCTTAGAAAGGCTTTATAGGCCACTTGCGTGGCTCAGTTGGTTAAGCAACTGCCTTTGGCTCAGGTCATGATCCTGGAGTCCTGGGATCAAATCCCACATTGGGCTCCCGGCTCCATGGCGAGTCTGCTTCTCCCTCTAACTTTCTCCCCTCTCATTCTCTCTCTCACACACTCTCTCTCAATTAAATAAATAAAATCTTTAAAAAAAAAAAGGCTTTATAAAGCACAGGCTCTCAATCTAAAAGTCTAAATCTAAAATCTAAGAGTTTGTTGGGGAACTTTAAAAAGATTCTTATGTTAGGCAATACCTCACACTAATGAAATCAGAAATTTTGGAAGTAGGACTGAGGCATGAAGATAGTAAAATAAGAAAACACTTGTTGAGATTAGTTTTAATAATAAATATACTTAATTTCTAACTTTTCATCTCATTAGTGACTGGTTTCAGAAACAATGCAAAAAATGGCAATAAAACTAACAAAATACAAATAGCATTTTAATGGGCTTAAAGGCTTTTTGGGGAAAATATTCTTAAAAATTGAAAAAGAAATAATTTTTTTTTTTTTTTTGACAGCAGACGAGCTCTGTAATTGAGAATAGATTTCTGGAGAAAGAAAGTATCTGTCAAGCTTACCGATTAGTTGCATAATAGGAGATGACTGCTAACCTCTTTCTTGGAAGGCAACATTAGGTTTTGTCGTGTTTGGTAATAAGAAATTGGCATGTTGCATAGGCTAGAGTACATGATGCTAATTTCAGATTCATGGGAAATGTTACTTAATCCTATTAGTGTGAGTTATATATGGCTATTTACAGCCTAAGTGCTGCAAAGTGAGGCTTTGTCAAAGTTTTGTCTCTTCCACCAAACAGGGTGATAAGCAATATGGAAATTTCCTTCTAAAGCCATCACCCTCTGAAGCTGGGGTAAGAGGAGTCCTTTGTGAGGTTGTTGTGAGGATCAAACATGGAAATATAAAAAGCATTTAAACACAATGCTTGGCAGGTAACATGGGCACTAAATGGTATCATACTTATAGGTTATTATTCTTAAAATTGTTCTGACTCTCTTGTTGCTACTAATAATTTAGAAATCCAGAGATCTGAAAATGCCCTTGCAGCACACTGAGAATTCTTGTATCCTGTTCTTGGTGCCTGGCACGGTGTTCACTGTTTGCTATTCTTACATGCAAACTGTACTGTACATCGAAGAATGTATTAAATGAGAGACAAGAAAACCAAATGCAAGATTCCACCTAATTGGCTAACTGGTTGAAATCCTGACCATTTCATCAAATTTTCAGGTTCTTACAAGGAAAATACTAGAAATTTTACAGACATTATCCTCTTACTGTCAACATTGAAAAATTTTGATATGTCTTCAGTGACATAAAAGACTACACTGAAGTAAGAAGGTGAGGAACTAGGGGATATATCACACTTAAGAGAGATAATATAAGGTCAGTATAGGTCCATTTAAAATTGCATATCATAAAACACCATTATCACTCTGCTAAACTCAGGACCTGATACTAAAAGGATAATACAAGAGTGGGGACACAACTGTTAAGTTCTTTAACAGCATTTAACTACCCTAACTGCCAGGACACATATACAGAAAGGCATACATATGAATGTCTAAATAATAAAAATATGTTAAATCAATACATCAACATAAGAGCAACAATTAAATTGTATCATTCTGCACAGTAGTATAATCATTAGGAAGTTAAAGTTAGAATCAGTGGGGAAAATGTTTCCTTGAACTGGGAGTAACTCTAAATTACCTAATGCATTTTTGATGACTAAGTTCATCAAACTGAGTTTTCAATCAGGAGCTAGAGGTATGGGTTTTGGAGTGACCTCAATGCCACTCCCTCACTTCGAAGCAGGGGCAAATCTCTCTCACAGTTCTGTTTTCTTCCTCTCTAATCTTTTTCTTTCTTTCCTTGCAAATGGTGAGATACCCGGTTGTGGGCAGGAGTACCCAGT
The DNA here is from genome assembly GCF_022355385.1 of Mustela nigripes. Taxonomy (NCBI): domain Eukaryota; kingdom Metazoa; phylum Chordata; class Mammalia; order Carnivora; family Mustelidae; genus Mustela; species Mustela nigripes. Next base: position 50,966,661 of record NC_081568.1, read on the forward strand.
CAGCAGTCTTACGAACAATAGTTAGCATGTCTGTTCAGCCACAGTAATCCCCTTAACTGCCCCTTATATAAGCAGGTTTCCCCAGGGGCCATTCTGTATGACGTCACCCAACATTTTTTATTCAGAAATGGACATTCATTCAAGTGAAGCCATGGTCTCCTTCGCTGGAATTTAGGATGACGTAAAGAAACGGAAAGAAGAAAATGTAGGAGAGCGTGATGTCTCCTCATCGCTTGGGTTTCCACTAACATGTCCCTTCCTTGTAAAAATCTTTCCTGACCATCCAAGTTAGAAAAGCCCATTTCAATCACTCTCTATTTGACATCCTCCTGTTTTACCTCATTTTTGTCACTTATCAGTATGTGGAATAATCTTATTCTTGTTTATATATCTATTACTGATATCCCCTCTCTGATGATAACTGTGCGGATGGGCACCTTTATTTCCTTGTTTTTTATGCCTCTGGAGAGTAGTACCTGGCACATATGGACATTCAAATGCTGAATGAGTTCATGAAAAGGATGACAGACAGGATTTTTTTTTCCTGTGTCAGAAGCTATAAGCCAGTATTTCTTTATCCATTTGGAATAATTGTACTTGATGCCATAAGGATAATTCAATTAAAATGTTAAGTTCAAAAAAAAATGTTAAGTTCATGCACAGATCTTCCCTTTCCCCTAAATCATGCTTTTATTCATTTTCTCTTTCAGTAAAAGATACCACTCAGGATACAAAAATGATTTTCTAGAATAATTTCACTCATATCTTTAATGATTACAAGCATCCTACCATTTTCTTTCCCAATTCTCATAGTTAAAAAGAAACACGAGTTAATTCTCTAATTCTGAACAAGGAAAAAAAGCCTAGAGAAGAAAAGGAAAAAATTCATATCAACTTAAATTTTGAAAACACTTCGCATCCCTTACCAAGTAACACTGATCCTTTAAATAAACTCTCTCCTATAGGATATAAACTAGTTACAGTGTAGCAGACTAATTCATTCTTCATTTAAGCTAACTTTGTTTTTGAGACCTATCCTGTGCAGGGAACTATTTCAAATAAGTTATGCAAAAAAGAACAAAGCCATATTTTTTCTCCAGGAGCTGTTAATCTAATCATGCATTCTGGATAAGCACACAATAGTTACAAAGAACAGAGTTAAAGTGCAAAAATATACAGAACATAAAAGGAGCTATGGACATCCATAGGTATAAGTATTCAGATTTGATGGTAGGATAGTCTACATGTATTTCTGAACTAATGTTTGCCTCTGTGCAATGATTATGCACTAGGCCCAGGGTGGATAAACCAGAATTGGTCTCATGGAATTTATTATTTAGTAGAGGAGACTAAGTAAGAGAGAAACAAGTACAGATTATAGTAAATTCTATGGTGGAAAAGAATAGGGTAATATGAGAAACATATCTTAGGAGACCTATTTTAAGTGAGAGGCAAAGTAAAAGAGGTTTTGAAAGGCTTGTCTGAAGATATGACGCTGAAGCTTAATACCTAAGGCAAGGGAATTGACCCGTTCAGGATGGGGATAGATACAATGCAGGCAGAGGGAAGTAATCACCTTGGCATGTTAGATGAAATGAAAAAAAGTCACATAGCCAGAAAAGGGAGAGCAGAATAGCTTGAGATGTGTTGGGAAATGTTGACTGATCAGGCAAAGCTTTGCAAAGTATTATAAAGAGTCCATCTAGTTAAGCAACTTGAAAAATAACTAGATATATAATTATTTAGATCTTAAATAATTATTAACTACTGACAAGGCACAGTACTAGTCACTGTTTCCTGTCAAGTTGACATGAGTAGACCTCATATGAGTGTGCCTGAAACAAAATTTCTGTGGTTACAGGAGATCCAAGGACTTGGCTTAGAACATAGTGCCTTTACTCTTAAGTCCAGTCCTCACCCCTGGTCTCATTAAGAGTCTTCAGAGATATGAACAGCCTCATCTATTCTCTGCTCATTATTAGTAAGAGGAAATTACAAAAGAGGAAAAATGCCTGCATCAGAAGAAACTCCTTTAATCTAGTTATAACTAGATAATGTTTTACATCTGCTTCTGAGGTATCCCAAAGGGAGGCCTTTTATTATTAGCATTGTCAGAGTTGTACTAAGTCTGCTGTATGCCAAATGCTTTAGAAAATCCCACTGACATCCATGGCTGTTGTGATGTTGGGAAATTATAAGCAGTGATAAGATGTCAGGAGTTCCACCTGCTCTAATGACTAGGAAGAGGCTAAAATATACTTAGAGGATAATAAGTTTAAAGAAAAATAAGCATGTTTCCTTTGATGCCCTGAGAGTGGGGAGGGAAAATTCTAAAAATTTGTATAGCTATCCATTTCCTCTTTGATGTGGGACATTATATTTAAAGACTTGGGAGAACAAAGCATGATTTAGATTTCTCTAGCCTGCTGGAATCTTTACTCTTTCTAAAAATGTCACTTATTTGATTTTTCTAATTGAGATATAATATAGTATAACATTATACTAGTTTCAGGTGTACAATGTAACAATTTGATTTTTATATATATTCTGTGAAATTATCACCACAATAAGTCTAGTCAATATCTGTCACCATATATAGTTAAAAAATTTTGTTCTTGTCTTGAGAACTTTGAAGATTTACTCTCTTAGCAACATCCAAATATATAATACAGTGTTATTAATTATAGTCACCATATTGTATTTTTGATCCCCATAACTTATGTATATGATAAGTGGAAGTTTGTACCTTTTGATGCGCTTTAGCTATACTGTCTCCCACAACCATCAGGTGCTTATTGGTAAGCACCAATCTGTTTCCTGGATCTATGAGTTCAGTTATCTGTCTATTTATTTACTTTAGATTCCCCATGTAAGTGAGATCATATGGTATTTATCTTTCTCTGTCTGACTTATTTCACTTGGCATAATGCCCTCAAGGTCCATCCATGCTGTCACTGCTAGAATCTTGGCAGAGCTTTTTTAACTTTAATGTGCATGTGACTCACTTGGGGATCTTAAGATGCAGATTTTTGCTTCAGGAAGTTACAGGTGGGGTCTGACATTTTGCATTTCTAACAAGCTCCTAGGGATGCAGGAGATGCTAGTCTATGAGTCAAAATTAAAAAGCTATATAATTTATTTTAGAATGAGGGTGATGCAGAGCTGTTGAGATATATTGGTAAGACAACTGTGTTCTAAATGTATTTAGGAGTCTTGGACCCCTGAATGTCCCTAATGAGTGATTTACTCCTGTGTGTTTTAACCTCTTCTTGTTTTCTCTTTCAAATGCAAATACTTTATGAACTGAAATATATCAAAGTTCACTGAATTATGTTGACTTTATTTCCTAATATCTGTATCACAGCCTCTTAAATTTTTACATCCTGTTTTCATACCTTTAGCATGTTGTTCCCTGCCCCTCCCCCAACCCCACCTCCTGCAAACTGGATTGCTCCAAGGGCATCTTACCTAGACATTTTGCCTCTTGTATCCATTATGACTTTTCATGTAGGAGCAAGAGCTTTCTTCTAAAATGCAAATCCTGTGTAATGACCTATCCTTAAATCTTTCAATGGCTCCAATTTGCCATCAGGATAAAATTTAACAGGATTCTGAGAGGGATTTTTCCCTCTTACTCTGAAATAACAGTAAGGCCCAATGTTGAAGATTATAGGCACTAGGTTTCTCACATTCTAGATTAAAATAGCTGCTGGGAGAGTTTAACCAGTCATAGACAGACAGATAAAGGGATTTTTAAATTGGCCTTAAGCAATTGTTGAAGCTGGTCAAGCAGTTTAAGGCTCTTGTCTCTGTGTTTTGTGGTAAGGTTAGATGGATGTAAAGTAGGGGAATGAAGAGCAACTGGAAACCACAAGCTTGAGCTGGACCCCCATGAGACAGACTAAAACCCAGTCAGTCTCTGTCTTTGACCTTGGTGACAACAGTGTCCTATAGAAGCCAGGGTCCATCACAAAACTAAATATGTATACTTTGCTTAGAAGTAGAAGCAGCTGAAAAGGATCCATGGGAAGACTGAACAGTTTCCATCCCAGCTCCTGCTTCATGAGAACAAAGTTAATCAGCAGATATTAAATACTTGCATGGGCTACCTAATGGATGCAGTCTCCCTTTTATCTTCCAGATCACCCAGGAACCATTCCCATCATACACCCTAACTGGAGACATACAAGAAAGTAAATACTGGAAAATGTAGTTCAGTTTAGTTGTTGACACATTACAAAGCTATCATAATGGCTTTGTTTTTTAAAAAAACAAGCTCATAGGACCACATTCCTTTTTCTCAGAGTATTTGTCTTAGACCTTGGAAATATATTTCTTCTTCACAAGGTATTAAGCCTTGTTAAGGCAGAAGATATACTTGATTTTGCCCCCACCATATTCATAGTGACCAGTAGAAGGCCTCATAGTAAAAGACACTCACATATTTATTGAATAACAAATGGAAGAATGTATGGACAAATAAAATGCAATAAAATTATAGGAGTAAAATGTATTTCATTTTGTCAGATTTCTGAAATGTTGAATCCTGGGACCATGGGATATTTGCAATCATATTAAAAAAGAATTCTTTTTAGATGTAAAGATTTCAGCCAATATGGTATAGCAGAGATCATACTTACCTTTCCCCGAAAACATTTAAGAATGAGCAACATAAATATAGAGAACAACAATTTTTAGGACACTGAATATCAGGCAACAAGGACCAGTAATCCTTAGAAGCAAGAAACAAGTGAGGTAAGCCCCATGTGAGAAACAAGAAACAAGTGAAGTAACCATGAGCTTATTTCCTTGTGAGAGTTTCTAGACCATGCTCCATTGGGAGGAAACACAGGCAGAGCCACACAGATTATGGGAGTTAAGGGGAAAGAACTGAAAGTCCAAGGAAAGTCCAAGACAGAGTTCACAGGACTGAATACCAGAGAGGAGAAACCTGTACAGAGAGATAATTGTAGAGATCTGTGGTGTCTCCGTAGAGTGTACAGTAGAGTACTGATCACAGCATGAGAATGGGAAAATTTCCTGATAAAAGGAAGAACCATCCAAATGGACCAAAGATTAAAGTGCTTAGCATTTACACAGGGCTGGAAGAAGTAACAGGACTGACAGATTTTAGAATTAGCAGATAAGAACTTTAAAACAGTGATTACAATGTATACTTCCAAAAATTTAAGTGGAGACAGGGAAGATATAAAAACTAGTCAAATTAAACTTCCACAAAAGAACACAAAAATGACTAAGGGGAAAAATATATCAAACTGATTTAATGGCAGATAAATATTTCCGTACAGGACAAGGAATTTGAAGAGACATCAATGGAACCTACACAGAATGAAAACAAGTAAGAATAAAGAAAAGAAAAGGAACAAAAAGAGAGCATTAGACAGTGGGACAACTTAAAACAACCTAAGGTATATGTAATACCTTAGGTTTACCTTAGGTTTCAGTCATTGTGAAATGACTGAAACTTCCCAATTTGATGTAAACTATGAACATATAGATATAAAAAACTAAAAATTCTCAATCACAAAAAAATGAAGAAAACTATACTGAGACACATCATAATCAAATTGTTTAAAGCCAATAATAGAAGAGATCTGTGTACAAGGGAGCAAAGTTAAAGATAATAACATACTTCTTACCAGAAAGAGTGTAATCATGCAAATGAAAAGACATCTTTAAAGTTCTGGGGGTAAAACGTGTCAGCTGAGAAATCAATACTCAATGAAACTATTTTAAAAATTAAGGTGAAATAAAAGGGATTATGAGATAACAGTAAGAATGTTTGTGTATCAACAAATGAAGTAATAGAGAAAATAGATAAATTCTTAGAGACAAGATACTTAAATACACTAAAAAAATTAAATCTAACAAATCTATAATAAGAAAAGAGATTGAATTAGTAATAAAAAGAAAGCCCAAGACCATGTGGTTTAAATGGTAAATTCTGCCAAATATTGAAAGATGAATTACCCAAGTTCTTCATCTCCTCATATATCTATCTTTCTATCTGTATATGAATGAGGGGGAAACACTCCCCTTCATTCTATGAGGACAATATGATTTTGATATCAAGATATTAAAGGAAAACTACAGACTAATATCCCTTATAAATATAGATTCAAAAATTCTCAACAAATAATAGAAAAGAGAATCCAGCAATACAAAAAAAAAAAAAAAAAAAAACAGAAAAAGATTATATACCATTACCAAGTGAAAGTTACCCCAGAAAAGCAAGATTGGTCCAAGATATGGAAATCCCTCAATGTAACACAGCTTATTAATGGAATAAAGGACAAAAAAATGTGATCATTTCTTTTTTTTTTAATATTTTTAAAAATTTATTTTTTATTTTAAGCATAACAGTATTCATTATTTTTGCACCACACCCAGTGCTCCATGCAATCCATGCCCTCTTTTTTTTTTAATAAATTAATTTATTTATTTTCAGAAAAACAGTATTATTTTTTCACCACACCCAGTGCTCCATGCAGTCCATGCCCTCCATAATACCCACCACCTGGAACCCCAACCTCCCACCCCCCCGCCACTTCAAACCCCTCAGATTGTTTTTCGGAGTCCATAGTCTCTCATGGTTCACCTCCCCTTCCAATTTCTCCCAACTCCATTCTCCTCTCTAACACCCCTTGTCCTCCATGCTATTTGTTATGCTCCACAAATAAGTGAGACCATATGATAATTGACTCTCTCTGCTTGACTTATTTCACTCAGCATAATCTCTTCCAGTCCCATCCATGTTGCTACAGAAGTTGGGTATTCGTCCTTTCTGATGGAGGCATAATACTCCATAGTGTATATGGACCACATCTCATTTCATATGATGCAGAATAAGCATTTGAAAAAATCCAAACCCCTTTCCTGATAAAATTATTCAACAAACTAGCAATAGGAGTGAACTTCTCAGCCTGATAAAGGGCACGACACTTATGGGGTAACCCATAGATAGCATCATGCTTAAAGGTAGAAGACTGAAAGTTTCCCCCCGGGAACATGCCAAGGACGCCCACTCTTATGTCTCCTAGTTAGCATTGGAGTGGAACTTCTAGTCAGCTTAATTAGGAAAAATAAAGAAATTAAAGGCATCCAGATTGCAAAGGAATAAGTAAAATGATCTCCTTTGTAAATAGTCTTATATATGTAAAGTCCCAAGGAATGAACACACACACATACAAACACACACACACACACACAGACAACTATTAGAGGTGATAAAAAAAGTTCAGCAAATTTACAGAATGCAATAATCAGTTGTATATCTACATATTATCAATAAGGTCTCTAGAAATAGAATTATGAATTAATTCCATTTATACTATAATCAAAGAGCATATTTTATGCTTAGGAATAAATTCAACTAAAGATGTATAGACTTGCACACTTAAAACTACAGAAATTATTGAACAATATTAAAGAACTAAACAAATAGAAAGACATCACATGTTCATAGACTGGAAGACAATATTCCTCAAATTATAGATTCAGTTCAATCCTTGTCAAAGTCCTGGCTGGCTTTTTGCAGAAGTTAGCAAACTGATTCCAAGATTTGCATAGAAATTTAAGGGACCTACAGTAGCCACACAACCTTGAAAAAAGAAGAACAGAGTTAGAAGATTCACACTTTTCAATTTCAAACTTCTTATAAGCTACAGTAATCAAGACTGTGGGGGATACTAGCATAAGGCTAGACATATAAATCAATGGAATAGTAAAAAGAGTACAGAAATAGCCCATTAATTTGTAGCTAAATAATTTTGAAAGGCACCCCAAATCAATTCAATTGGGAAAGAATAGTCTTTTAAAACAAATTATATTGGGACAACTGGGTGGTGGCATGCCAGTTAATTTGGACCTCACTACCTCAAAGCACATTAAAAAGTTACATAAAAACAGAACAAAGATCTAAAAATGAGTGCTAAAACTATAAAAGTTTTAGAAGAAAACATAAATCTTCATGGCTTTGGTATAGGTTATAGTTTCTTAGACATAATACTAAAAGCACAAGCAATGAAAGAAAAAATAGATAACTTTGATTTCAACCAGATTCAAAACTTTTGTGCTCAGATTGTACTATTAAGAAAATAAAAAAGCAGGGATGCCTGGGTGGCTCAGTCAGGTAAGCATCTGCTTTCAGCTCAAGTCAAGATCTCAGGGTCCTGGGATAGAGCCCTGCATTAGGCTCCCTGCTCAGCAGAGAAGTCTGCTACTTCTTCTCCCTTTGTCCCTCCCCTCAGCTTGTGTGCATCCTCTCTCTCTCTCTCTCAAATAAATAAATAATCTTAAAAAAATAAAATAGAAAAGAAACCCAAAGAATTAGAGAAGATACTTGTAAATCATGTATCTGCTAAGAGTCAAATGTACAACATTCTTCCAACTCAACAATAAAAGGACAAATAGCCCAATTTTAAAAATTGGCAAATAATTTGAATAGACATTACTCTAAAAAGATATATATAAATGACCAATAAGTACATCAAAAGGTGTTCAATATCATTGGTCAATACAGAAGGGTAATTCCAAATCACAATGAGATACTACTTTATACTTGCTAGGAGAGAGAAAGGGAGAGAGAGAGAGAGAGAGAGAGAGAGAAAGAAAGAGAAAAGAAAAAGAAAGAGAGAGAGAGAGAGAAAGAAAATAAGTATCAGTAGGATATGAAATTAGAAACTTACACACTGCCAGTGGTGTTATATAATGATAAAGCCCCTCTAAAAAGTAATTTGATACTTCCTAAAAATATTAAAGAAAGAAAGAGAAAAGAAAAAGAAAGAGAGAGAGAGAAAGAAAATAAGTATCAGTAGAAACTTACACACTGCCAGTGGTGTTATATAATGATAAAGCCCCTCTAAAAAGTAATTTGATACTTCCTAAAAATATTAAACATAGATATACCTATAATGACCCAGTAATTCTGCTTTTAGGTATATACCCATTAAGATTGAAAACATGTTGACATAAAAACTTACATACAAATGTGTATATAAAATTACTCATAATAGTTTAACAATGGGGGAAAAGTGTCCATGATCTGATGAATGGATAAACAAAAAGTGGTGTATTCACATGATGGTTTATTTTTCCATCATAAAAAGGAATTAAATGCTGATATATGCTACAAGAGATGAAACATGAGAACACTACGTGAAAGAAGCCAGACATAAAATGTCACAAATTATACAATTCCATTCTGTAAAATGTCTAGAATAAGCAAATGTATAGAGGTAGAAAGTAGATTAGTAATTAGTAGCTTATAGATTACTGGTTAATGTGGGGGTGGGTAATAACAGTCAGTAACTGTCAATAGGAACAGATAGTTTTTTGAGGTGATTTAAATAGACTGGCACGCAGTACTTCTACCCAATGATAATCAACATTATTAGTGAGGTAATCTATGTATCCATGAAAGCATATGCCCTTCAATATTTTTTACAAATATTAACATACTATAAATATCATATGCAAGTTGAAGGGGAAAAAGGCCAGAGATTAGGAAAAAATATTTGCTTAACATATATATGATAAAGAACTTACATTTAAAATAGCTCTTTAAGCTCAACAATAAGAAAGTAAAAACTCAAAGAAAAATACTGGCTTGAACAGGCATCTCACTGAAGACATAAAGATGGTAAAAAGACATGAAAAGATTTCAATATCATTTGTCATTAGGAAATTGCAAATTAAAACCATAATGAGATACCTATCCACATCTATTAGAATGGCCAAAAATAAGAAAAGACTTGACTATACCAGTTGTAGGTGAGAATGGAGAAGATTTAAAACTCTCATACATTGCTGTTAGGATTGTAATAGAATATTCACCCTGGAAAAGGCTTTAGCAGTGTGCTGAAGTGTTAACAGACACTTACCATATTATACAACCATTTCACTCCCAGATACAATCCCAAGAGAAAAGAAAATATATATGTTCTTGCGAAGATTTATACATGAGTGATTATAGTATTTTTGTTTGCAGTAGACAAAACTCAATATAAAACAACCCATTTTTAAAAACTAGGCAGAAAATCTGAATCAACAAATACATGAAAAGATGTTTAATAACAGTAGTCATTAGAGAAATGCAAAAATTAAGTACACAATGGGAAAATACTACATACCTTTCAGAATGGCTAAAATTAAAAGACAGACCATGTTAAGTGTTGACAAGGATGTGAAGGATTTGGAACTCATACATTGCTGCTGGGATTATAAAATAGTATAATCACTTTGGAAAATAGTTTACAGTTTCTTTAAAACTGAAGCATCCTACTACTACCATGATCTAACCATTCCACTCCAAGGTACTTACCCAGCAGAAATCAAAGCAAACGTGCCTATATGGACTTGTACAAAGATGTTCTTAGCAGCTATATTTGTAATAGTCCTAAACTGGAAACATTCAAATATCCATGAATAGCTGCCAGATTATGGGATATCCATTAGATGAATCTACTCAGAAATGAAAGGGAATTTCAATTAATACATGCAACATGAATGAATCTCAGTTAGGCTAAATGAAAGAAGGGAGGAGAAAAAGAATATATACTATATGATTCTACGATTACATTTGGAAATACAAATTAATGTACAGTTACGGCAAGGAGATTAGTGATTGCCTGGGGCAGGAGTGCAAGGAGGGGTGGGAAGAAAAGACAACAAGGGATCATGGGGCACCTTCTCTGGGTGATGAAAATATTCATTACGGACTGTGGTGATGGTTTCATGGGTATATATCGATGTCAAAACTTAGGAAATTGTGCACTTTGATTTGTATAGTGTATTGTATAACAATTATACCTCAATAATGCTGTGACTTTTTTAATCAATTTTGTTCTTTCAGGTACCACAAATTTTAAATGATTCTATCATGTGATTCAGTCATAAAACTTCTAAATCAGCATTACAACTGACACTAAAGGGAACAGAAATGCTCAAAACACTCATGACATCTCATGATCCACTGCCTTCAGAATCCAATAAAGCAGCTCCCCATAGGTACGGTCAGGTCCTCTTAGAAGTTCTTGATTCAGTTAAAGGATCCTCCCCCCAACTTTTCTTTCCAGTGAAATGAAGAGTGAAAGCTGGCAAGGATTTAAAAAGTTATTAAATGTATTTCTATAATTACATTTTCAGTCTTAATGCCAATAAGAAGTTCTTTCCCAATTTAAATTTAAATCCAAAGCTTTTAATACCAAATTTTGTGAAACACCTGTTAATTTCTGATATGCTATTATTTGAATGATTGGAGCATTACAAATATTATTAAAATAATAGAAAAAGTTATTACAGCATCACTGCACAAGATTTATATTATACATATCTCAAACTTAGGTTTTTCATTTTCCAAGCAGGTTTCAAACTTCTGTGATTAGGAAAAAAAAAAAGCAAGAATAACAAAATAAACCAGAATGATTCTGTTTTCTGTAATGGCACATATTCAGCAAAAGATGAACTGTTATTTCCCATAGAAATAACTGTGATGGTACCATTAGTCAATATGCTAGCCTTTTAGTTGATCTATGTTTATTACTTCCATATCTGCTCAAAGTGATTTATTGTAAAATCCCCACATTTTATTATCATCTCATACATTTTTCAATGAGGGACGGACTGTAATTCCTTATGGTGGTATTAACAATAAAAGAAAGCTATTAGGACAGTGTTCTCCAGAGACTATTTGAAGTTAATAATACCTAGATAAGTTCAGTGATCTGTGGATTGCAAGTTATGAAGGAAATTCTAAAGATAAATTCCTAACTGAAAATTTAGATGTGGGGAGGTTGCCTTGTTATCACACCTTAACATCAACTAATTCACTAGGACTTTGAAGCAGGGATTGAAAATAAGTCTGAAGCATAGAAACAGAAGTTCATCTTGTGGTTATACCAGTCTTATAGGTCAAGATTTTATCTATTCGTTGTACCTTTATATATCTTTTCCAAATTTTTATTTCAAATTTTTTAACATGTATCTTAATATTTATTTCAGGAATAGAATGTAGTGGTTCATTAATTATATATAGCTCCCAGTGCTCATCGCAAGTGGCCTCCTTAATACCCATCACTCATCTAGCCCATGTCCCCCCTACCTCCCCCAATCAATCTTCAGTTTGTTCTCTATAATTTTTAACATCTATCTGTATATCTATCACCTATCTATCTATCATCTATTTATCTATCTTTCCTTCCATCTTCCCTCTATTCCTTCCTTCTTATCTTCCTTCCTTCCTTTCCTCCTTCCTTCCATCCACCCATCCATCCACCCCTCCGTCCATCCATCCATATTTTATCTCTTCCTTCCCTCTCTTCTGTTTTTCCTTCCTTGTATCCATTCACTCCCTCTTTCCCTTCCCTTCCCAACAAATGGGTATTTCTTCCCATTAGTTCTTCAGATCTTCAGGACAGAGTTGGAACATCAAAGAGGAATCTTTCCTAGGAAGGGAATAACTCACACATAGGGTTTTACACAATGGATGAATAAAGGAAAATATGTAAGACAAGATTTGTCATATAATGACAAAGACTGTTACCTACAGGGATTTAGAGCAATGTCATGAATGTATAAATGTGGAGTAATATAAAATTGGATTCCAGTACTGGTTTTGGATGACCCACCCATCACACCCCCCAGAGTGGGCTCTGAGCAATTATTTAACCTCTTAAACTTTTGTTTTCCTTTCTTTAATTTCATAGAATTATTGCATTATTAAATCAAATGATCCATGTGAAGTGCTTAACGCTGTGTCTAATACTTAGTAAGACTCAATAAATATTTATTGAATGGTCAGTATTTGTTAGAACTATCCTATAAGAATGAATAATAAATATAGAAGATCTGAATACCAGCACATGTGATTCTCACGCTTTCTATATATAATCTATATAGACAAATAAATAGATCTCATATACCTCACATATGTGTAAATGTCTATATTTTTATATAATTACTGCATCCGATATACAAAATATACAGTATTTTCAAATACACAGAGGACATTTACAAAAATTAACTCTATAGTGGGCAATATAATAAGTCATAACACATCAAAAGATTAAAATTATTGCAATAGATACAATACAATTATTCTCGATGACTAGAAAATATGAATTGAAAATATATGTATAACTAGAATGCAAGAAGTATATTTTTAAATAACCTATGGGTTAAATGTTAAATGTTAATAGAAATTAGAGGGTGCTTTTAATAGAATAATAATAAACATGTTTATAAAAATGTACCTATGAAATACCTTAAGTATTTCATAGATAGTACATATCAATGTACCTATGAAATACTCAAAGGGAAATCTGAGGTTTAAACTCACATAGGACAAAAGAAAGGCTGAAATTATTGAACCAAGAATCCATCTTAGGAATTTAGAGAAATAATAGCAAATTAAATCCAAAAGATACAGTAAGAAGGACAGTGAGGAGATATGAGCAGAAATTCAACAGAAAATAAACATAAACCAAAAAAAAAAAAGAAAAAGAAAATAAACATAAACTATACCAAATAAAAATCAACAAAGCCAAAGCTGGTTCTTTATAGTTGATTCTTAAAATTGATAAGCCTGTAGGTGAAAGCCATTGATATCTGCATGCAGGTACACACATACACACCACAATAACCATCAAGAATGGAAAAGAGGACCTCATTAGAGATTCTAGTGACATTTAAAAAATTGAAGGAGGTATTATAAAGGACAAAAATCTAGATGAAAGAGAGAAATTCTTAGAAAATCATAGTTTAACAAAACTGATACTAGAATATAGTGGCATGAAGGAACACAGGCAGATAATCTAGCCAGTAAATTTTTCTTCATTACTGAATAATCATAATTTTTGAAATATTTTGAAATTGCAAATAATGGTAGAGGCATGAGGCTCCTTTTTAATTCAAAATTAATCCAAAGGGAGAGTACTTTTAAAAGACCGAAGACCATTGGCATCTATGTCATACAAGCAATTTTTAATGGGCTTATTTATGAAGCCAACCTAAAAACATGGTAGAGTATAAGTGTTCTGTACCTGAGGTAGCATTGGTGTCTTATACCAGATGGGTGTCCTGTGATTTAGCTCGATTCTGACACCTATTGCTTGAAGACAGCATCAGATCCCACAGGTTAAGGGCTCGGTCACTTACCCGCTCTCACTTCAGGTGCCAATTTCAAGCCTATGTTGATAGCTGTGCTTATGACAAACAGGTCACACAAACCTATTCTTAGATGTTGATAGCTGTGCTTATGACAAACAGGTTACATAAACCTATTCTTAGATGTTGGGGAACGTCACCAAAAAGACGTGACTGCTAATTGTCCCCTGAGATGGACCTGCGCACTCAGAAGCTCTTACCCCACTGTTGTCCTTGGAATTTAGATTCTTCTTGTCTTTCCTGCTCCCAAGAATAGAGCCTTGAGATGGTGATGGCAGATACAGAAAACCTGCACTGTGTATGTGACTAAGCCCAATTAGGTCCCATTCCAGTGGACTGGTAGGGGGTCAGCTCATTTTGCTGTCACACAAGACAAGCTTCCTACTTAAGTTCCCTTTCTTTATTAAAATTGTTACCTACCAACTTAAAGTGGCCTGCCTCTTTCTTTGGTTTCTCCCTGCCCTCTGAGTGTAGCAACCAGTTTCAGATTACATCTGGGAATCTCCTGGAAGGGTTGCGAACAAACACTGGGTTTGATCAATTTGCTAAAGTAGCTCATAGAATTCAGAAAAAAATCATTTTACCAAATTGCCAGTTTTTTATAAAAGGATATAACTTAGAAAAAGCCATATGAAAGAGATGCTTAGATCAAGACTTGGGGAAAGAGTGTGGCTCTTCCATTGCCCTCTCTAGGTCTGACACTCTCCCTGTGTCTCCAGGTGTTCACCAAATTGGAAGCTCTCTGAACCTTGACCTTTTGGATTTTTATTTTAGCTGCTTCTCTACATAGGCACAATTGATTAGATCAGTAGTCACTGATGATTGATTCAAGCTCCAGTCATCCCCTGAGGTCAGGAGTGTTGGACTGAAATTTCTTATCCTCTAGTCATATGGTTTGTTTACCAGGCAACTGGCCCCCATCTTTAGGAAAGGTCTAGAAATCACCTCATTAACAAAATAAGAGACATCTTTATGGTTCTCAATACCTAGAAAATTTCCATGGGTATTAGGAGCTCTGAGTCAGGAGCAGTTGATGAAGACAAAAAATATATTAATTAAATAATCACAATACTACAATAACATAACCTAATTCTTCTGTAGCTATTTCATGTTTTGTGTGTGTTTGTGTGTGTGTGTGTGTGTGTGTATGTTTTGTGTTTTTGTTTTTGTTTTTGTTTTTTGTGATTCATTGTTTATGAGAACTGAGGCTCGGGCAGCCAAGAATCTTGCCCAAGGTTACATATCTTGTGTATGATGGAGGCTGGATCTCAAACAAGTGTCTCTGTTTATAAATCCAGTATTCTTTTTTGTGTGTAGCTGTTTCTTAAATCTATATCCTTTATGTTGGTTTTAGATTAGGGAATTGAAATAAATTAATTTAAGTTTGTGACATTAGTTTGTGTTTCGTAATTTTGCTTTGTGTTTCTCATTTTCAATAATATATAACCTTTTTTGGGAGTCCTATTCAAGACCAATTCTGCATCAGCTTTAGTTCAGCTTTCAGATTTTTTTCCATTCTTGGATAAGGCACCAAAGACAGTCATCTGTCTTTGACGATAACTAGAGGGCCACTAATCTTTTTTTTTTAGTTCCTTCTAGTTAGTATAAGAATGAGGACAACAAGTAAACAGATTTAGCAGTCTTTCTCTTACTTCCAGGCTAAATGGCTGGTATTACCAGTTTTCTTTCTTTCTTCCTTTCCTTCTTCTTTTCTCCTTTCATTTCTTCCTTCCTTTCACTCTTCCTTCCTTCCTTCCTTTATTTCTACCTATTTGCATCTAGGGTTCATAAAATCATGTATTCTTTTTTAAAGATTTTATTTATTTGACAGAAAGAGGGAGCACAAGTAAGCAGAGTAGCAGGCAGAGGGAAAGAGAGAAGCACACTCTCTGCTGAGCAGGGAGCCTGATGCAGGCTCAATTCCAGCACCCTGGAATCATGACTTGAGCCAAAGGCAGCCGCTTAACCCAGGTGCTCCATCATGTATTTTTAAAATACACAGGATTCTACTTGCTAACATTCAAAGTGATTTACGGAGAAGACCAAAAATTGCAGCCTAGTGTCAAGGAATATAAGAAAGAAGCAATTAATTGAAACATAATATGATAAAGAATA
Source organism: Mustela nigripes (assembly GCF_022355385.1). Taxonomy (NCBI): domain Eukaryota; kingdom Metazoa; phylum Chordata; class Mammalia; order Carnivora; family Mustelidae; genus Mustela; species Mustela nigripes. The sequence goes on from NC_081568.1 coordinate 50,982,960, forward strand.
GAGGAATGCTCAATACAGAAATGGTTAAAAACACTAAAAATGACCAACAGAGCCCAACTGTTCTATTCAAAGAACAGATCAATTTTTCAAAAATACAAGAGTAAACAGTCAACCAGAAATTCAGTAGTAGGCTTCATGAGACCAAACAAATTTCTTTCACTGAACAAGTATTTGCTGACCAAAAACTCTATGTCCAACAATGATTTAATCCTTGGGAATTCTGCAGTAACGAAAACAGAACAGAGTTTGTTTTTGAAGTTTGTATTTTACTGGGAAAGGAAAATAAGAGATAATTAAACACACACACATGCACATAAACACACACGGTCAAATACAAGTACAATGAAGAAGAATAAAGCAGGGGCAGAGTGAAGGGTAGTGAGTGAACACAGAATGATGCTAATTTATATAGGCTCAGTGAATTCTTCTCCGATATATCTGGATGCAGTTCTGACATTTGAATGAAAGCATCAGCTAGGTGAAGGTACTAGCTGGTGTGGATATCAAGGGAAATACTCCATAAGACTGAGAAAGAAGAAAGTGCAAAGACTCTGAGGTACAAGCCTGGCTGACAGAGTTTAGAATCACTGAGAAAGCCAGCATGCCTGGAATGGATGAACTTGGTGGAGAGTTATGGGAAGTGTGGCAGGAGAGGCAGTGAGAGTATTTAAGCTCTCAGGGTCTGTACCTATCATTACATGGATTTGGATGGAAGTTTCCCATATTCTACTTAAATAATACTTTTAATAAAGAGAAATGAAGAATATTTAAAAAATGAATCAAAGGTTATTCTGGTTCGTGTGGAAATTTTAAGTTACATGCAGTTTTTTACTCTCATAAATTAATGGTTTCAAGAACCTAGTTGTAGACACATTATTTTCCTGTTAACAACTTAATATTCCACGTTTTTTCTTTTGTGGGAGTCCACATTTTAGCCTTAAGTATTACTTTTTAATGGGGACAAAATAAAGGAGTTTTGTTTGTGTTTGTTTTTAACAGGGAAGGTGGGATTTTATATATTAAAAAGCCAAAAAAGTCTATAAATATTAACAGTAAGCCATCATTAAGGTTGAGGGATATGATGCACTTGACTCAGTGTGTCACCCTAACAAGTATTTAATGAAAACCTGCTAGGTCATGCATCCTTTAGTAATACAGCACTGAACATAACAGTGTCATGTTTGCACAACAGCCACAATGCAGAAATGATGGTAGTTTTGCCACCGGTGCCACTGGAAACCTAAATGCTACTGCTCTCTTGTCTTCCTCCCCTGCTTTCCTTGAATCACTATTTTCTGTTTCAGGTTTTTGCTTTTGACAAACAAAGCATAGGCCCCATGTATGTGTCTGAGCTTCAAGAGGCCTGGGTAAGCTCTCGTCTAGACATTGTTTCTCCCACAAAGTCTCAAAAGATGGAAAATTTCCTGTATCACAATACAAGAAAGAGTTTCTAATTATGGAGAGAGCGAGAAGTCCATCAAAATGCTAAGCATTTCTAGCATTCACTCAAAACAGTGAAGATGATATATACCTGTGATATTAAGAGATGCCCTAAATGTAGCAGAAATGAACCACTTGTTTGAACCTTGTCTGTGACTGTTTTTGCCACCACCTGGCTGATTCTTCTTGCCCTTTGCTTTCCCCAGGACCGTATTGTAAATATTCAGAAGAGAGCCTTTTGGATACTTTGTCAACTTTTGGAGACTCTATGCTATTTCTTGTGGCACCAGATGACATTAAAGGGGGTCCTCAATACAAACCATAGTTTATGAAGAATATTATCATTTGACAAAATTCAGGAAGAGCAAATCAAATAGCACATCTATTTCTTAGTAGTTTCTGAGTGAGTGAGCAGCAACCAAAATTCATCATCAAGAACAAAAATTACTGATATTCTACATATATTTATTTGGAGAGAGAAGGACAACCCCAAGCCACACTTGTCCAAAATATATCCTAAAAACAAATAGACTTTGCATACCCCAAATATACACAGTTTAAGTGATTAAAAGAATGTGAAAAGTTTAATTCTGACCATGTCACACTTTTTACTACCAACATGTCTTTCTTATTAATCAGTGTAGTTTGGACCACTCTTCCTCTGGGATTTTTTGGGGGTTGGCTTGGTGTATTTGTTTTTCTTATTGCAGAGGTGCCACTGAGAGGCTGAGAAGTGCTTTTTGACAGCCTGCTGTGTGAGGAGAACAGTATGTAACACCAAAGTTCCCCAAGTGTGGATCATGATGGTGAGCCCTCTCAATTTGTGCAGGGTCCCAAGAATACTACAGAATTACACAGTCTGAATATATATTGCAGCATATATACAATGATTTCAATACCTGAAATTAGGTTGAGGTCAGTCCAGGGTGCCAATGCTCCCCAAGAGACCCTTAATTCTCTTAGGCCAAATGTAAGTCTTTCCTAAAAGAGGGTAATATATTTCTAGAGCTCAAATTATTTATGAATATACTTTCTCAAATACAATGCCTACTACACTTTATGAAACAAAGAGATACACTGGTAGACCATACAAAATTAATGACACTACAGGAAAATAAATAATATAAACAGACACACAGAGACTTCAGTTGTGGGAGCCTCCCTATGCAGACACTTAAGTAAATATGCTTTCTATACAAAAAGAAATAAGAAATTGACAGTTTTTACAGAAAGCAGAAACTATGAAAATTTAAAAAAAGTAGCATGGAGATTCCTCAAAAAATTAAAGATAGAGCTACCCTATGACCCAGCAATTACACTACTGGGTATTTACCACAAAGATAGAGATGTAGTTTAAAGAAGGACCATATGCATCTCAGGGTTCATAGCAGCAATGTCCACAATAGCCAAAATGTGGAAGGAGCTAAGATGCCCTTCAACAGATAGATAAAAAAGATGTGGTCCATATACACAATGGAATATTACTCAGCCATCAGCAAGGATGAATACCCAACTTTTGCATCAACATGGATGGGGCTGGAGGAGGTTGTGTTGAGTGAAATAAGTCAAACAGAGAAAGCCAATTATCATATGGTTTCACTTATTTGTGGCACATAAGGAATAGCATGGAGGACTTTAGGAAAAGGGGAAAATAAAGGAGGAGGAATTAGAGTGGGAGACAACCATGAGAGGCTATGGATTCTGAGAAACATACTGCAGGTTTTAGAAGGAAGGGGGGAGAGGGATGGATGAGCCTGGTGATGGGTATTAATGAGGACACAGACTGCATGGAGCACTGGGTGTTATATGCAAACAATGAATCAAGGAACACTACATCAAAAACTAATGATGTACTGATTGGTGGCTAACATAATACAATAAAAAAATTTAAAAATTAAAAAATTCAGTCGCTAAGTAAAAAATTATGTGAAATGGACTCAAAGGATATGTTAAAATCAGAATTCAGACAACCAAAAAGATAATCAGTATACCAGAACATATGTAAAAATAAATGTATCAAATAATCAGAAGGAAACAGAGTCAAAATAATTAGTAACATTGAAAAGAGTTCAATCATTTATGCTATTAATGTCCCAGAAAAGGAAAAGAGAATAAAGAAGATAATATTTGCAAAGATAATGGCTGAAAACTGATGGACATTAAGCCACAAAACAAAACAGAGTCTTAAAAGGTTTTTATAGAAGTGAAACATATGTTTATACAAAGACTTGTACTCATATGTCCATAGGGCTTTATTTGTAATAGTTCCAAAATGGAAAGAAAAATACCTAGAAGTCCATAAATAGGTCAGTGGATAATTTATGATATATCTTTATAATAGACTACTACTCAGCTATAAAATCAGCTACAGACACACAGATAACATGTATTAATCTCTAAATCACATTTTAAGCTACAAAATCTGGGCAAAAAGATAATATGAACCATTTGACTTCATTTATAGAAAACTGAACCATGTGTACTGACATAAAGCAGATGGATAGTGATTGTTTGCAGATAGGCATGGAGGGAGGGATGGATTATGGAGGTATGAGAACACTTTTGTGGATGGTGTAAACATTCTTCATTATATTGATTGTGATGATATAGATTTTATGTGTATTTTGGACATGTCAATTATACTTCCATAAAGTTCTCTCTCTTTCTCTGTAGGTAGGTAGTCTATCTATCAGAACTAAATAAAAGAGTTGATGTAGCTGTATCTAAAGTAAATTTTAGATGATAAAATTTAAATATCAGAAATGATAAAATTTTCAATTCATCAAAAAAAAGTTCAAAATCAGACACAGAATTTAACAGAAATAGAAGAAACAACCAACTCAACAATTACAGTGGAAAATTTTTAATCATTTATGTCTATAATATATAGAAAAAGCAAACAAAAATTCAGTAACATAGAATATTTGAATAGCACTATCAGGAAACTAAACCTAACATATCTATACAGAACAAAATTATGTACAGGCATTCATTTCAAAACCAAAAGTGTAACTTCAAAAAACTGACCACATGCCAAGTTGCCAAAGGGAAGCCTTTTAAAAAAAAATATTTATTTATTTGACAGAGAGAGATCACAAGTAGGCAGAGAGGCAGGCATGGGGGTGGGGGAAATAAACTCCATACTCAGCAGAGAGCCGGATGGGGATTAGCCCAATGTGGGGCTCGATCCCAAGACCCTGGGATCATGACCTGAGCAGAAAACAGAAGCTTAACTCAGTGAGCCACCCAGGCTCCCTAAAAAACAAGTCTAAAAACATTTTAGGGAACCAAAATTTGTCCTGTTTTCTGGCCATACTGCAATGTAAAATTTTAAGTTGGAAAACTTCATTGGACATTAAGAAATATTCTTCTTAAAAACCCAAGTGTCAAAGCAGGAAAAAGAATGGAAATTAAAATGTATTTTGGAGTGAATGAGAATGAATATGTCAAAAAGTAAGCCTTTAGGGTACAGATAAAGCCAGGCTTAGGTGTAAAATTGTGATTTTTTTTTAATTTTAAAGATTTTATTTATTTGTTTGACAGAGACAGAGAGATCACATGTAGAAAGAGAGAGAAGGGGAAGCAGGCTCCCTGCTGAGCAGAGAGCCTGATGTAGGGCTCAATCCCAGGACCCTGAAATGATGATGTGAGCTGAAGGGAGAGGCTTAAACCACTGAGCCACCAAGGTGCCCCTAATATTATGATTTTAATGAAAATATTAGTATATGAATATAAGATGAAATCAACAATCTAAGTTCTACTTCAAGGAAAAATCTTGCAAAATAAACCCAAAATAAATAGAAAAAAGAAAATGATAAATACAAGACTAGAAACTGATAAAATAGAAAGCAAACATAAAATAGAGAAGATTAACAGAGTTAAAACTTGATTATTTAAAAAGACTAACAACATTGGTAAATTCCAGATGATAGTAAATGAAAGACAAAAAGGGAAGTCTTATAATTTCATTTTAAATATTCACTTTAACCCAGAGTTGTTTTAACAAAGATGTTTTATTTTTGTTCTCTGCTTTGTTCTTGTTTGACTGCTTGTTTTGATTCTAGTGGAAGTACTTTTTGTGATTTTCTTTGATTTCAATCCTTTGTTGATTTCTAACTTTATGCCACTATGATCATAGAAATATTGCTTGAGTTACATTTTGGGGGAATGTAATGAGGCTTAATTTGGGGTATAATGTGCAATCAGTTTTCACAAATATTCTACGTATAGTTGTAAAGTTATAATTTTTGTTGTCAGGATTTATATTTTTAAGTATGTCTCTTTTACAAACTTACTGATTATATTGTTTAGGTTTTTTAAATTATTAGTCATTGTTTCTTGAGCTGATTCAGACTGGTGTATATGTTAAAGAAAACGATTATCATAAGACCTTATTATACATGGTAGTTCCATCATACCTGTATTTCTTTCTGTTAACATATTTTGGCTTGCTTATACATTCTAATATAATCTTACATAAACATGTACATGCATATGAAAGAGTTGTCACTGTTTTCAATAAAAATATTATAAATTTTTAAAATTTTTTGAATAAAAAATAAGTAAACTAAACCATTGTCAGTTTATCTGTCTATTTTTGTTTGCATTGCTTATAGTATTTTCTAAAATTTGTGGTGTATTACCTGGTGCAAAGACATGAGTAATTGTATCTTCTTTGTATACTGTGGTGTTTATCATTGTAAAATGCCCTTTCTTGCCTGATATTATTTGATAGCAAGACAATGACCATTACCTTTACTTACGAATTTGCCTGGTAGATATTTGCTGCCCTTTTATTTTTGGATACTTTCTGGATTCATTTTAAGTTATGCAACTTATATCCAATCAAATTATATTTTGCTTTGTTAGCCAACTTGAAAATGAAGTGAGTACACTAGCTGTACTCAAATGAGATAATATTTGTTCTTGGTTCTGAATTTATTTTATGATTTATTTAGAGCATATGTAACTTTTCACTGTGGTTGATTTTCCCTGTTTTAAAAAAATTTAATAGTTAGGAAAGATTATATTTTTACTCTCTTCATTCTCTTAGTTTTCCTTTAATTTTAACACTTTCTGTGTTTTTTTACTGTAAGGAATAATGAAATTAATTAACAGCCACTTCTTTCTTCCTCTACCTAAAGATAGAATAACTTGAGCATTAAAAAGAATGATGGCTGAATTTCTGTTTTGTATCTGCTTAATAGTAATCAAGTTAGCAAATTCCAAGATGTAGGAAAATCAATAGGACTTAAAAGCTAATTTCTGTGTCTTGTCAATAAAGGGCTGATTTCCAAAATCTGTAACTTACCATATTCAACAACAAAGAACAAATAATCCAATCAAGAAATGGGCAGAAGACATGAACAGACATTTCACCAAAGAAGACATACAAACTAATATGTGTCATAAATGACACATGTTAGTCATGTGTCTGACTAACAGACATATGAAAAAATGCTCAACATTATCAGGGAAATAAAAATCAAAACCATGCAACATGGAGGCTTAAGTGGGTAGAACAATAAATGAAACAAGATGGGATTGGGAGGGAGACAAACCATAAGTGACTCTTAATCTCACAAAACAAACTGAGGGTTGCCGGGGGGAGGGGGTTTGGGAGAAGGGGGTGGGATTATGGACATTGGGGAGGGTATGTGCTTTGGTGAGTGCTGTGAAGTGTGTAAACCTGGTGATTCACAGACCTGTACCCCTGGGGATAAAAATATATGTTTATAAAAAATAAAAAATTAAAAAAAAAAAATCAAAACCACAGTGAGCAGCTAACACCTCACATGGGTCAGAATGGCCAAAATTAACAAGTCAGGGATCAACAGATATTGGCAAAGATGTGGAGAAAGAGGAACCCTTTTACACTTTTTTTTTAAAGATTTTATTTATTTATTTGACAGACAGATCACAAGTAGGCAGAGAGGCAGGCAGAGAGAGAGAGGAGGAAGCAGGCTCCCTGCTGAGTGGAGAGCCCAACGGGGGGCTTGATCCCAGAACCCTGAGATCATGACCTGAGCCAAAGGCAGAGGCTTTAACCCCCTGAGACACCCAGGCACCCCATCCTTTTACTCTCTTGATGGGAATGTAAGCTGGTACAGCCACTCTGGAAAAGGGTGTGGAGGGTTCCTCAAAAAGATGAAGATAGAGCTACCTTATGACCCAGCAATTGCACTCCTAGGTATTTACCCCCAAGATACAAATGTGGTGATCCAAAGAGGCACCTGCACCCCAAAGTTTATAGCAACAATGTCCACAATAGCCAAATTATGGGAAAGTAAAGATGAATGGATAAAGAAGATGTGATACACACACACACATACACACACACACACACACACACACACACAATGGAATATTATTTGGGCATCAAAAAAGAATGAAATCTTGCCATTTGCAACAATGTGGGTGGGACTACAGGGCAACTGAACTTATGGTAAGTGAAAGAAATCAATCAGAGAAAGAAAACTGTCATATGATGTGACTCACATGTAGAATTTAAGAAATAATACAGAGAAGCATAGGAGAAGGTTGGGAAAAATAAAACAAGACCAAGTCAGAGAGGGATAGGAAGAAAAACCATAAGATACTCTTAGTCATACAAAACAAACTGAGGATTGCTAGAGGGGAGAGCAGGGAATGGGGTAACTGAGTGATGGGCATTTGGGAGGGCATGTGATATAATGAGCACTGGGTGTTATATACAACTAATGAATCACTGAACTCCACCTCTGAAAGCGATAATGTACTATATTCTAATTAATTAAATTTTTTTTTAGGAAATCTAATTTCTTCAATAAAACATAGCAAGAAAGGAAATAGCTAAAGGGGAAAACTCAAATTTAAAAGAGAAGTAAGAGATATATCAAACAATTTATTGGCCTTATTTGGATTCTAACTCAAACAAGCAAAATGTAAACACATAAATACATTTGCAAGAGAACTGAGGCGATATGAATACTGACTGGTTATCCAATGAGTCTGAGAAATTATAGTGATGCTTGTAACAATGTTATTGTGGACATGATCTGATTTTGGAATGAGTTTCTTTTTATCAGAGAAACATACTAAACATCTATGGAACAAATATATATCTACACCTTACTTCTAAATAATTTGGATAGGGAGCATAGAGTGTGTACCTAGAGATTAAAAAACATGGTTTGCTATAAATTGCTAATTATTGTTAAAGCTGGATGATAAATACATGAATTTATTTATTTTATTATTTTTAATATTTTATTTATTTATGTGTCAGAGAGAGAAAGCACAAACAGGGGAGCAGCAGGCAGAGGGAGAAGCAGGCTCCCTGATGAGCAAGGAGCATGATGCAGGACTTGATCCCAAGATCCTGGGATCATGACCTGAGATGAAGTCAGATGCTTAACCAACTGAGTCACTCAGGTTTCCCTTGGTATATGAATTTACTATTTACTATCATCTTAATCATTGTATACATTTGTAGTTTTCATTGTGAAACAGTCACAAAAAAGAATAATGGCTTTAATTCATTAGAAGACATTACTATATTTTAAACTGCCATGAGTTCATAGGAAAACATACTCTTCCTCACAAAAATAAGACTGCAAAAACAAGTCATTGAACACCATTTCAGATGGCTAAGACACTAACCATTACTCTGAACATTGATAACTACAGGTAAGTAAATAAGTATATTGCTTTTGCTTTGTGAGCCCTACTTCAGGGGAATTAAATAGTCCTGGTAAATGGGGAGGGATTTCTTTTATAAAGAAATATAAAATAAGTGCAAAAGAGTTGGCAGAATTAGAAAAACAACAACAACAACAACAAACTCCATTTTGCAATCTATAACAAAATAGCTGATTCAAGTACATAGTCATCAAAACCATTCAGTGAAATTAATGAGGTCTTTATAGAGGAAGAACCAGACTGCCATCACCTACAATCACAGATCAATCTTAGCATCACTGAAAGTGGGAATGTCTCTTCATAAGATATAAACCATTATGAATTCTTAAAAATTGAAATTCTTCCTGAATTTGGTCAGTTAGAACTCCATATTCTAGTCCATAGAAATGCAGTCATGATAAATAAATTCAGCTATACTATGAGGAAACAATCTGCCAAACCTAAAACAGAGTAGTACACTTTATCTGAATTTTTAAACAGATCAATGGCATGAAAAATGGGAGTGGAGAGGAGCCACTGTTCAGTCTTAAAAAAGACTTAAATGACAACTACATTATTAGCCACTTCATGCAATTAGTGCTTCCTGCTTAAATACTAATTTCATTAGATAAATAAATTAGATAAATAAATTAAATAAATCTCATTAGAAAAACTTGAATATAGGTTGGAGGAGAGGCAAGAATAGCGGACTGAAATGACATCAGGTTCTAGGAGTTCAGCTAGATAGTTATCAAACCATTCCGAACACCTACAAACTCAAGGAGATAAAAGAGAAGAACAGCATTTCTAGGAACATAAAATCAACCACTTTCTGGAAGGTAGGATGTACAGAGAAGTGAATCTAAGGTGACTGGAAGATAGACTGCAGGGGGAGGGGCCGGCTCCCAGCAAGCAGTGGAGCAATGGAGCACAAAATCCAAACTTTTAGAAGTCTACTCCACTAATGGACATTGCTCCAGAGGCTAAGCAGGGGTGGAGTCCTCGCAGGGACAGTGTGGTCTCAGGACCCAAAAGTCACTGAAAGATTGGGGGTGTCTTTGCAGAGCTCCCAGGGGAAGAGCCAGAGGAGTGAGCTCTCAGCTCAGGGTTATCTTAAACCATGATCTGTGGCACAGTCGGGCTACTGCTCTTTGAACAGGGACCCCACAGGTGTCACATTCAGGGAGACTCACCTTTCTCCTCTGGAGGCTGGAATCTACTGGGTTTGGAGACTCCAAATGGGGCCATGTTCCAGAGACAGAAACTCTCAGTCACAGGCTCAGTGAGCTCAGAGTGCAGCCAGAGACCAGGGATATGGGAGTGATTGACCACTTTCCTCTGAGGTGCATTCAGGAGTGAGGCCCCAAGGTCTTGGCTCCTCTAGCCAGAGATTGGGAGGCTGCCATTTTCATTCCTGTCCTCCAGAGCTCTACAGAAAGCATTCAGGGAACAAAACTTCCTGAGAGCGAATCCTGGCAGATTACTTAGCCCGGTCTGTGGGTCTGTGGCAAGGGCAGTGCAATTCTGCCTTGGGCAAAGACATTTGAGAATCACTACAACAGGCTCCTCCCCCAGAAGATCAGCAAGAACATCAGCCAAGACCAAAGTCACCAATGAAGGAAAATAGCGGAGCTCCAGAGATACAGGAAAGCAATGCATGGAATTCATGGCTTTCTCCCCATGATTCTTTAGTCTTGCAAAATTAAATTAAATTTTTTTAATTTTATTTTTTTCTTATTCTAATTTTTTAACTATTCCTCTTTCCTCTTTTAACATTTTTTAAAAACTGGTTTATCTTAACAATACCTTTCTAAAAATTTTTTAAACCTCTATTATTATAGTTATATTTTATCCTTCATTGTATTTAACCTTAGTTTTTGTATACATATTGGTTTTTTTTTTCTAAAAAAATTTGGGATACAATCTTTTCCAATAGATCAAAATATATCCTAAATCTAGCACAGGGCTTCGTTCTAGTCTCCAGCCTGAGCACATTCTTTCCTCCCCGCCCTTATTTTCTTCTTTCTTTTTCTAACCAACTTGTCTTATCAAATCCTTTTTTAGAATTTTTTAAAAATTTTCATCTTTACAGTCATATTCCATCCCTTCATCACATTTACCCTTATTTATATATATGTGTGTGTTTTTCTTTCTTTAAAATTTTGGGAGGTAGTTTCTTCTAAAAGACCAAAATACACCCAAAATCAAGTGGGTGGTTCTATTTTATTCACCAGTCTAATATATATATATATATATATATATATACATATATATATATATATATATGTGTGTGTGTGTGTGTGTACATTTTTAAAAATTTCTTCTAAATTAAAATTCTTTTAATCAAATCAGTTGCATTTCCATACACCAAAAACAAGACAGAAGAAAGAGAAATTAAGGAGTCTATCCTGTTTACAATTACACCCAAAACCATAAGATACCTAGGAATAAACCTAATCAAAGAGGCAAAGAATCTGTACTCTGAAAACTATAAATTACCCATGAAAGAAATTGAGGAAGACACAAATAAATGGAAAAATATTCCATGCTCATGGACTGGAAGAACAGATATTGTGAAAATGTCTATGCTACCTAAAACAATCTACACATTTAATGCAACCCCTATCAAAATGCCATCAATTTTTTCAAAGAAATGGAACAAAGAATCCTAAAATTTATATGGAACCAGAAAAGAACCCCTGATAGCCAGAGAAATATTGAAAAGGAAAACCAAAGTTGGTAGCATCACAATTCCAGACTTCAAGCTCTATTACAAAGCTATAATCATCAAGACAGTATGGTACTGGTGCAAAAACAGACACATAGATCAATGGAACAGAATAGAGAGCCCAGAAGTAGACCCTCAACTCTATGGTCAACTCATCTTTAACAAAGCAGGATAGAATCTCTAATAGAAAAAAGACAGTATCTTCAAAAAATGTTGTTGGGAAAATTGGATAGCTACATGCAAAAAAAAAAAAAAAAAAATGAAACTGGACCATTTCTTTACACCACATACAAAAATAGACTCAAAATGGATGAAAGACCTGAATGTGAGACAGAAATCTATCAAAACCCTTAAGGAGAATGCAGTCAGTAACCTCTTCAACTTTAGCTGCAGCAACTTCTTCCTAGAAAGAAGGATCTTTCTTACCTTTGCTTCCAAAGGCAATGGAAGCAAGGGTAAAAATGAACTATTGGGACTTCACCAAGATCAAAAGCTTTTTCACAGCAAAGGAAACAGTCACTAGAATAGGAGAATGTATTCGCAAATGACATATCAGATAAAGGGCTAGTATCCAAAATCTATAAAGAACTTAGCAAACTGAACACCCAAAGAACAAAGAATCCAATCAAATAATGGGCAGAGGACATGAACAGACAGCTCTGTGAAGAAGACATTCAGATGGCCAACAGACACATGAAAAAATGCTCAACGTCACTCAGCATCAGGAAAATACAAATCAAAACCACAATGAGATATCACCTCACACCCATTTGAATGGCTAAAATTAACAAGTCTGGAAACAACAGATGTTGGAGAGGATGCAGAGAAAGGGTTCCCCTCCTACACTGTTGGTGGGACTTCAAGCTGGTACAGCCACTCTGGAAAACAGCATGGAGGTCCCTGAAAAAGTTGAAAATAGAGCTACCCTATGACCCAGCAATCACACTACTGGGCATTTACCCTAAAGATACAAATGTAGTGCTCTAATAGGGGCAGGTGCACCTGAATGTTTATAGCAGCAATGTCCACAATAGCCATATTATGGAAAGAACCTAGATGTCTATCAACAGATGAATGGATAAAGAAGAAGTGGTATATATATACAATGGAATAATATGTAGGCATCAAAAGAAATGAAATCTTGCCATTTGCAATGACGTGGATAGAACTAGAGAGTATTATGCTGATCAAAATAAGTCAATCAGAGAAAGAAAACTATATGATCTCCCTGATATGAGGAATTTGAGAGGCACAGTGAGAGGTTTGGGGGTAGGGAAGGAAAAAATGAGACAAAATGGGATTGGGAGGAAGACAAAGCATAAGATACTCTTAATCTCACAAAACAAACTGAGAGTTGCTGGGGGTTGGGGCAGCTATGGTGAGGGTGGTTAGGTTATGGACACTGGAGCAGATATGTGAAATGGTGAGTGCTGTGAAGTGTGTAAGCCTGACGATTCACAGACCTGTACCCTGGGGCAAATAATATATTATATGTTAATAAAAATAATTAATAAATGTATTTTTTTAAATGAAAAATAAAAATAAAATAAATAAATTGGAAAAAAAAGAAAAAATTCAATAGAGATTGCTATTAGACCAAAGTAATTTGGGTTGATTTTGTTTTGTTATAATAATAACATTTTGATATGTAAGAAAACGCTATTTTAAAAATATTATTTATTTATTTATTTATTTGAGAGAGAAAGAATGAGTGAAAGAGAGCATTAGAGTGGGAAGGGACAAAGAGAGAGGGAGAAGCAGACTCCCTGCTGAGCAGGGAGCAGGTTGTGAGACTTGATCCCAGCACCCTGAAATCATGACCTGAGCTGAACACAGCTGTTTAACCTACTGAGCCACCCGGGTGCCCAAGATAATGTTATTTTTGTGATATACTTTGAAAGATCCTGGAGTTAAATGACAGTGTATCTGATATTTGTTATAAAATACTCCAGGAAAAAACCTGGAGTATTAGATGAAATAAGAATGCAAAAATATTGATGGTTATCAGAGTTGGGTAATTGGTAGATGGAAGTGGTTTATATACTTCTTTTTTGGAGTATGTTTAGAAATTTTGGTACTAAACAGTTTAAATAAAATGAAATATAAAATCTGTCTGATATGATTTACAAACAAACCACAACAACTGAGACATATGTGAAATGAGTCTACAACATTTTGGTAATGAAGCCATTAATCTTTATACCCAGTCCTTAAAACATATACACATGCAAATCCAGGGCTGTGTGTGCTTTCTGAAAGATATTTATCACTTCTAATTTTACCAGTTCACACAAGTTGAGGAGAGTAAATCACATCTGTCTTATAGCAAGTAAACTGAAACTTGACATTTGTGATAAAGAATAGGCAAGAAGTCAGAAATTATATGTTCTAAAAGGCTTCTCCCCTACCCCACAATAAGCTCAATTCATCAAGCATAAAAGAGGAAATTACTCAATGACTTAAAATACACAAGTGAAAACCAGAGCATTCATGCATATACAGAATATGTGCAACCCCAGGAATGTCCTTGTAAGCCAAGTTTTCCTTTTCATCGGAGTCAAAGCATGTCTGAGTAATCAATTGATAAGATCCTTTTATTTTTATTTTTTTAAGTAGAACTTTTTTCTTCTTTCCACTAAACAGAATCTTATGACACAGAAGAATATGAAACAGCTCAGACTATGGATTCAGAAATTATGAATTTAGTATACTTCCTTGCTCTTATTAGCTGGGTAAAGCTTAAATGCTTAATCTATAGAATGGGGTATAATAACTACTTCATTGTTTTGTGGCATTTTCTGATTTTCCTTTGGAAACCTCCCCTTCTGCGCTTTTTAAGATGGATCCTCTTATGCTATTCCAGGGGTACGCAACCCCAAGCCTGATGAGTCAGTCTTCCGTTTTTGGCTCTAGCAGGGTTTCCCAAGTTCTGAAATTTTGAATTTGGATCTGGACCACTTTATTGTGGGAGGGATCGACCAGTCCACTGTAGGGTGTTTAGCAGTATCCCTGTCTTCTCCCCACCGGATGCCATTTGCATGCCCAAGATCTAACAACCAAAATCATCCTGAGGCATTGCCAAATGTGCAAAACTAAAATTCATGGGACATGAGCAACTGGCTCAGAAATAGGGTATATAACTCAAGTTGGTCTGGTTGGAGTAAATTATTGGAATTACTGGGTAGGAGCTGCACTCTTTTCACTGGGTTTGCTCAGCTAGGGGGTTGTAGGTTTGGAACTATGGTGGATTTATGACTACGATGTGGCAAGGCCTTTCCTGAACCTACAAAAGGTAGAGCCGAGAGATAGAAAGAAAGGAAAAAAAAAGTTGGCCTGGGCAATTTTGTTTAAAAGTTGTATCCAGCCATTTCTGAAGCAAGGTATCACTGGACTTTTAATAAACGAAGCAACAGTGTGCTCTCCTTACTTCCTGAGTCAGTCTGAACAGGTTTGAAGTGCTTACAAAGTAGAGGCTAGCTGTACTGTGACAGCAGGGCTGGAGTAGGAATTCAGATCCATTCCATATTCTGTGAGGCAGGCTGAGATGAGCATTTCTTCATATATTTGTGATATAGATTCCTATGAAAACCCGAGATGGGTTTTGAGGCCTTTTTTCCCCCTAAAACATGCAGGTAAAAGTGTAATTTTTTTTTTTTTTTTACCTCATTTCCGTGGACTCAAGAACAGGTCCCCAAAGTCCTACAGATTTTAAATTTCATATGTGAATTAGAGAGCTTTATGTTCTAAAATGGGTTCTGATGTTAGCATATGGCCTGAAAGATTCAGACAAATTTAATCACATCTCTAATATTTCTTTCTTAAAGAAACAGAACAAGAGATCAGTGATACCTTTGGCAGTCTCCAGAGTCTCCATTCTCAGTGTCAAAGCCAGAAGATGATCAGAATGAAAGAGATCATTTGTTTCTATTGTATTAAAAAGATAGGGATAGTCTTGTGCCTGGCAAAGATATTTATTCCTTGACACACTGAAACAGCTTTAGCAATCAGAAGGAGCCTCCTTGTGCATTCTCAGGACCGCTGGCAAGAGATCACGCTGCATCACCCTGCCACCCTGTGCAGCTGGGGAAAAAGACTTTGGAGTAAATATGGCTGCCTGAGAGCATCATCTGGTGTGCCTGATTTCAGCGCATCTTGAGCAATGATGAGCCTAAGGAGTTTCTTTTTCTCACTTAAGAATTAGAGCTGGGGGGAGGGGGTTTGGGAGAAGGGGGTGGGATTATGGACATTGGGGAGGGTATGTGCTTTGGTGAGTGCTGTGAAGTGTGTAAACCTGGTGATTCACAGACCTGTACCCCTGGGGATAAAAATATATGATTATAAAAAATAAAAAAATTAAAAAAAAATTAAAAAAAAAAAGAATTAGAGCATCAAATAGGAGGCTTCCTCAGCGTCCCACTTTGAGATGAACCTGGGGATTTACCAAAACCGCATGAAGTAGCCTTCTGTTTCATCTTCAAAAAAGGTCCCAGTCCTCATGGCCTGCCAGCTGCAGCAGATACTCTCACCCTTTGGTTTTTGTGAACACAATTGCTGGTGGTTTCAGGCACAGGTGGCATGGGCTTCTCAATCCTTTATTGGCATTACAAATATATCCAATACATGGCTTAGGTGTCTTCTTTGTGACATAGGGTTAGAATACCTTGTTTAATAACCAGCTCACTTGTAATATCCTTTTTTTTTTTTTTTTCTAAGATCTTATTTTTTATTTGACAGAGAAAGAGATCACAAGTAAGCAGAGTGGGCAGGCAGAGAGAGAGAGAGAGAGAGAGAGAGAGAGAGGAGGAAGCAGGCTCCCTGCTAAGCAGAGAGCCTGATGTGGGGCTGGATCCCAGGACCCTGGGATCATGACCTAAGTGGAAGGCAGAGGCTTTAACCCACTGAGCCACCCAAGCACCCCACACTTGTAATATCCTATGTTACTTCTAAGTCTCAGTTATCCTATCTACAATGGGAGCTGGCTGGATTAGATAACCTCCGCACATCTTCAGTAGCACCATGCCCAGGGCAGAGTAGCAATACAGCCATGGAATTCTAACATGGACCTGCAGACAACTTGATAATGTCCTATGCATTATCTCATTTGACCTTAACTGCAACCCAATATGGTAGATGATATTGTTATCCCCATATTAGGGGAAACTGAGGCAGAGTGAGGGGAAATGACTTGCTTCTGGCTACATAACTATGTGATAACATCAAGCCAGGCCCTCAGACTACTTTCTCACTCTCTTCACAAAATCACCTGTGTGACTCTAGAGCCTATGCTTTTCTGCAATCACATGTGCTTAAGTTTTGGCTTGAAAATCAGTCTACCTCTATGCAGCATCTTTAACTAAGTCCTCCAAAGAAATGTTCTCTGTGAGGTGTACCTGTAACCCTACCATCATGCACCTGGAGGACCAAAGACCTCCGGCAGCCAGTGAGATTATCTTAATTACTGGCTTTTAAAATATGGCTTGACTCTCAAATACCATGGGAAGCTCAGAATCCTTATCACTATCTCCAGCTTCTTGTGAGGATCATGTTGTCTTCTTATCTCTTATTCACAATCTCTACTTCCATTGATCTTTTGCTTTTATGTATCTCTTTCTCTAGCTATTTCCTTTTCTATAATCATTATTAAACAAAAGCAGAACATAGCCGTGTTCCTATTTTCTCCATGAGTCACCTCTCTATATATTAGACTTAATTTTTTTAAGATTCAGGAGAAACATAGACTTGTAACATGTAATTAGTTCTTTGGTGCTTTAGTTTTAAGGAGCAATGATTTGGCAGGAAATGATATTGTTTTCAAAGCAATTACCATTTTGTATGATCGACATTGATAACCTGACATATAAATATCTTGTTCTTTACTGCTATTGCACTAAAACATCAAAATCACAAAATAATGACAAAGCTAGGTACATCCATATCTGTCCAATGGAAAGGAAAAGTTATTCTAATTACCTAAATTATGTCTACCCTCTTTAATATTCTAACAGCTTTGGTGACAGTAATTGGATTTAGAAATGGAGTTAAATAAAATACACAAAGCTTACTGATTTTCTCTGAGGCAATGATGAATTTGCAAGTAAGAATGCTTTCTAGAAATTCCGTTGGCTGAAATCCAAGACAACAATCTATATGTAGAATTTATTACTTATTTCTTGAACTTCCTAACCTGCTAAAAATATGACAGCCCCCTTATCTGTCACTGTGTCATATTTGGAGCTCATCAGGCAATCTATACTATTCTCACTTATTTATATAAATTAAAGGGCTAAATGTATGATTTTGGAGGAGGGAGTGTAGAGGGCGATATTTTGGTCAAGGGATCTCAGAATACCATAATTCTACCTGAAAGTATAGCCTGCCACCCTCTCTTTAAGGTTTTCAGCACAACTACAAATTGTGGGACACCTGGGTGGCTCAGTGGGTTAAAGCCTCTGCCTTCTGCTCAGGTCATGATCTCAGGGTCCTGGGATCGAACCCCGCATCGTGCTCTCTGCTTGGTGAGGAGCCTGCTTCCCCATCTCTGTCTGCTAGCCTCTCCGCTCACTTGTGATCTGTCAAATAAATAAGTAAGCAAGTAAATAAATAAATAAATACAAATGGCAAAAATGATTACAAGTGTTCTATGTGATTGTGCTGATGCTCTAGAAATGGAACTTTCTGGTAAGCCTGATGAGCACCTGGATTACACTGAAAGCACAAGGTACATGGCTTAAGGCCCAAGGTGATACCACACCTTCCTGGGGAATGAGGCCCAGCAGGTGTTCCAGAATATGACCAAATTATCTTCTCTTTTTGGTTTAGAAAAGTGTGAGGAAGGATTCATCTGGGTCAGAAGAAGAGGAAGATGTTTCTTCCCAGCTCCTCCTCCCACACTATTGCCTCCACGCCACAGTCCTTCACAAGTAAGGAATATGGAACACGTGTGTGACCAAGATAAATGCATGTTAATTTATTCTCATCATCTTGTTTTTCATCCACTTCTCCTACTAGTGAAAAAGGAATGAGGTTGATAAGAACACAGCTATTATAAAATATCTCAAGCAATACGACAGAAATTTTGAAATATCTTACATAATAGGTAAGCATTAAGGAATAATTTCTCATGCTATATTTTAATACTGTGCTCTGGGAAATGGTAAAAAAGCCAGTCTCTGGGAGGCAATGTTATTTTGAGGTTCTGTTCCCAATATTGTATGTGATTAATAAGCACAGGGAAATTCAATTTAAACAAAGTGCTTTGCACATTAAAAATGAGGCCTACACATATACCATGGAAATGAGTTTTAAATGAGACAGTTACCACCAACTAAGTTTGTAAATGAATTATTACCATCAATTTGAAGCTTTTTAAAAGCTTTTATTGTTAGGTTGCTTGGCTTTAAAAGGTGAATTAGGGATGTAAAAATATGGTCATGCAACATAGCCATGACCAAAAGATGCTATTGAATCTTATTTCTACTTTATGCATGCATTCATGGAAATAAAAATTCATTACCACACTGGCCTAGGGCAGAGCAGGGAAGTGGGAGAAATTAAATCTGGGGAGCTCTCAGTCTCTTCTTCCTGAACTTTTTGCCCTTTTTCTGGCATTGAACTCTAGCCTTTCTTCTTGCTAATCACAATCTGCTCTTGGGAAAATCTCTGAAATAAGCCATTTTCAGGTAGTGTAAATTTTGGTCCCTGTATTTCCTGTCCAAGGGAAATTTTTATGCCTTTTGACATTTTTGCTTCATAGCTTATTAGTAACTTCAAGCACCAAATAACAAGTGGAAGAGATTTTTGTAGATAGAAATATCTTCTCACTACCCAAGCTACTTAAATTAAAGTTAGGGGCACTTTACTTCACCTAGTTCTAGTCCTTTTGGAATAACTGAAGAATTGTTATATTGCAACTCAAAACCGCACATTACCTCTGAATGACAAGATATTATCTTTCCATCTTTTATCCTTATTTGAGAAATAGTAGGTGGAGTGAACACTAGCACAACAAATTTTTCACAGGTCTTGTAAACACAGCATTTACTCCTTTATCCCTCTGACAAATTATTTGATTCAGAGTCTAGGGGGATTGAGTGGCAGAGGGGACTAACTGGGGTACTGGAATGCATCTGTGAATCCAACCATGACTCATTTTCTGGATCTTGGTGAGATGGATTTCCATAGAAAGTCTTTTAGACCAAAATTCTAGATAGGATAAATGGGTTCTGTCATCCTCTCTTGATAATGATTTTCATCATCCTCAATTATCATGAAGGTACCCAGAAACAGAAATTGATTTCCCTTTTATTTTGTCAAATTACAGCACACATTTACGTTCCTAGGTTCCATAGTACTAGATGACAAATAATTGTTTGTATTTAGTCAATGAAGCCCAAATAGTTTGTGTTTTTTGGATGCAGTTGTTAAGCATGATCTTAATCAATGAAATCACTAAATCAGTAAATAAGTTATAAATAAGCAAGCTGTCATTGCTATTGCCCCATTTTGTGACCCATTAGGCATATCCTATTTTCTACAATTCTGAGTTCCTAGAGAGGGAAAAACTGCACCTTCCGGACGAAATCAGCATGGAGCTTGAAGCTTGGGGACTATTTTGCAAATGTTTCAGGTAATTAGTTTCCAACATAGTGTCCCTATTATGACAATCCCTGAGGCAACATATGGAAGTCATTATATTGTCTGACAGCTGAAAAGTTTCAGAGTAGGCTTTGGGGCAAGGCGTGCCTCCATGCAAATCCTGCTTTCTCCAGTTCCTAGCTGCATGTAGGGTTAGGGTAACACTAGCTGCTGTAAACAAACAAACAAACAAACAAAAAACCCAAAAAAAAACAAACAGAAAAAAAACCCTAAATTTTAGTGGTTTCATACAAAAGACATCAGGGGCATCTGGGTAGCTCTGTCAGTTAAGCGTCTGACTTTGGCTCAGATCATGATCTTAGGGTCCTGGGATAGAGCCCTGTGTCGAGTATCACACTCAGCAAGGAGCTGCTTCTTCCTGTCCCTTTGCCCCTGCCTCCTGCTTGTGGGTGCTCTCTCTTTCTCTAATAAATACAAATGAAAATCTTCTCAAAAATAGAAAAGATGTCAATTGTTCTTACATATAAAGACAAAAACACATACTCCTGATTTGTTAATGGCTGTCCTCCAAGCAATGATTTGAGTTACCAGGCTCATCCATCTTATAATTTTGTGATTCTCTAAGATGGGTTCCAAAATTTATGGTAAAAGGGGAAAGAAGCATGGAAAACTGAACAGGGGTTATTACTATGAGTTAAGTCTGGAAGTGGCACTCTTCACTTCTCTCAGACTGTATTGGCTAGAACTCAGTAACATGACTACATTCAACTGAAAAGAAAAGCTGAGGAATCTGCTCTGAGTATGTTTCCAGAAAGAAGAAAAAAAAAACAGATTGGGTTATGAGGTAGGCAGGCTCTTTCATTCTGAATGACCTACACAATACTTGATCCCTCTCTGCATGATTTTCCTTATGTAGAAATAGAGATGCCCATCTCCTCTCAATTGTTGTAAGAAGTTTATTACAATGAATGCTTCAAATAGCAATAATGGTTATTACAATTAATAACAAAATATTATTGAACATTTATTTCTCTGTGTTAAGAGAGATTTTATTAATCTTCTTTTTTCTTTTTGGTTATTCACAATTTAAAATGTATTATTTGAATGAATGGCTCCTTCATCCCATGTTAGGTAGATTCAAGAAAAGAAATCTGAAAATGGTAGAGTGGCAAAAGACATACTATTTAAGAAAGTTAAAATCAAATGCAACAGAAGAAAGAAGAGTTTTAAGATTGACTGAGTAGTATATATTCTTTCTATGATTCTAAGAATGAAGAAGACTTGAATAATTTTGTTGGAATTTTCTGTCACCTGCTTGTAATAGGCATAGTGAAGATGCTATCCAGAGAAAATAAAGCTTTTGTCAGAAAACCTTCCTTCACTTCTAACTTGTTTTGAAACCTTTAGGTAAGATAAAAATTTGGTGTCCCTAACTGCTGATCTCAGAGAAACTAAAATGCTATATATATGTATATATATATAGATAGATAGATAGATAGATAGATAGATATAGATATAGATATCTATATAGAGAGATATCTATATCTATATCTATATATTTTTTTTTCCAAAATTACAGTTGGATCAAGGTTCCTTATTCAAGCTCCTATATTACTTCTACATACATAAACCCTTGGCATAATTTTGAATGTTAAAAAACAACCTCACAATAACACACTTAATTCAAACTAAAATAGTTACCAGGGAAACTCATTTACAAATCATGAAGGAATATAACCATAAGATTTTCTCTACTAGAGAAGAATTCTACACCCTGATGGTAATGAAACTAGTTAAGCTTTCTTTGGGCTTATATCAGGGAGTGTCAATTCTTGGCTTGTTTTTATGGATGATTTGCACTGGCCCTTGGGACAGAATCTTCCAGTTAGACTGAAATTTTTATGAGCTAGCAATACTTTACCTATGCTTTAAAGTGAGTATGACACAGCCAGGGAAGATATGTTTACCCCAATGGATTAAGGATGGAAAACACTGGAAGTAAGACCATGTTGGTACACGTGAGAGACGAAGTTTTTAACTGGGGTAAGGACGTGCTAAAACAAACTGGTATTGCTAAAGAAGTTTGATAACATGACTTTGGGAAAGATTTGAGGATGGTTTTATAAAATATATCTGAAATCTAAATGATTAGCTTAAGTAACCCACAAGAGTGGCTAGGAGGCAGAGACTTAAATATGTAGAACCATGCAGTGAGCTTCCCCTTAAAAATTTTAGTAGGGGAACTGGACCCTTAATGATTGGGGTATTATTCATTTCTTTAGCCTTATCTTTCTTCTTTCCCTCCATTGAGCTCTAAACTGCTAGACTATAGTGCTTGGAAATCCATAGTTCTTTCTTATTTCTCTACTATTGCATTGCTATTCCTCTAAGCACAGACCCATTCCTTCTTTTTTCTCCTGACTCCCTCCAACACATCCCTCAGACCTTGGGTTAGGTGATGCTCTTTACAGGTGGCTTTCATGGCCCTCGAAGAAATGAATCACATTTTCTTTTTAAATGTTCCTGCTTATCCAATGATTTACTATAGTAGCTGTGAGTTGCCTTTATTAGCTTTTGTATTTCTGGAGTTTAGATAAAAGTTAAGTTGTCACTGTGTTTTCCCAGTATCTTGTAAAGTGCTATTACATGACAGGTCTTAATAATTTTTTTGAATGAATAAATGACAAAAGAATGAGATCTGTCCTACTATTTGTCTTTGAAGGGTATTTCAGTTCCTGTATTTTGGTGAAGTTATGCTATGCATCAGACCCACTGTCTTCACTAAGGTCTAACTTATTTCATGTAAAATTTGAATTTTTTTGTGATATGTCTAAAAGTGAAAGATGAGTTGGTCTGAAATACCAAGAACTATGCAATGGTTTGGTGGTTATCTGACTTGAGAAAGAGTCATTTTCTCCCCTATCCATTGCTTTAAAGATAACTTTTTTCTTTTTATAAGATATATTTCTCATTTCTCAAAAGTGATCCCTTCTTATCCCAGTCATGCAGAGCATAAATAAATTGTGTTTATAAAAATAAGCTGTAATCTAGAAATGAAAATGGCTATATGAATGGAAACCCAGTGTTATTATCTTCAGTCACCTTTGGAAGTTTTGCATCTGAAAAACATCAGTTTTTAAATCAAATTATGCTCCATTTCATATTTCTAACTTATGATTAAAACAGTGTTTGGACCAGCAGGTTTTCCACTAACACCATTCTTGTACACAAGATGCTGCCCTGTGTTCCATCTAAATAATCCTTTACAGGGACAAAAGGTTAATTACCGGCTGTTCTAATGATTTGTTGTTATTGATTTAAATGCTCCATTTGTTTCAATCACATTTGTACAGTTTTACGCTACAAAAATTCCCATTAACCCCTCAAGAAAGTACGGTTCCCCTATCAAATAATGTTTTCTAAAAGTCTAAGGCAAAGACGAAGAAAAAGAAAGCAAAAATACTTGGAAAAACCCTTAACAGCAACTTTCCCATGGTTTGTGAATAATTATCACTCCATGTGGGGGAAAAAAAAATCAACAAGATTAAGCACATAAATACCATTAGTCTGCATTTTCATTCTCAAACCAGACCACGCATATTTAAATTTCAATTTTACAACTGAGAAGAATGGGAAAATGGAAGTTAAGTAATTGTCCATGCATACAAAGAGAATTAAAGTCAAATGTAGGATGATAATTTAGATCTCTTAAGTCTTTTTTTGTGTTTTATTCTCATCTAGAATACGTATACACACACTGTAAGCATTGAGAGACAAACATTATTATAAATCATATATTTTGCTTATTACAAAAGTGGATCTAAACTTAGGAGAATGATTTTGGGCAACTGCTTCAAGAACAAAATTCCCCTTCCTCTTATTTTTTTAAGACTAGAAGATAAAATAAGCTTTGAAAGACTCCATGAAATACTCAATAGTAGATATTTTCAAGAAAGAAAAAAGGACTGAAGCTTTCAGAGACGCTGAAAATTCATTAGTTTTTAATACCTAGATGTAGAATTTTAGGCTTTGAAATCCATTTCTAACAATTTCTTTAAGATTTTTCTTCAGAGTATAATACCCAAAGTATTTAAAAGTACCAGGTGCTGTCTTACTTCTTGGCCTTACATGAATTTTATATATTGTAATAATTTGTTAAGAATGAAGACTGGTTCAAATCTAAATGAACAAATTATTTACATGTACACTTTCTAATCTACATACTTTTAAAAATTCTGACTGTCAAAAGTTTTTGAATGGCTCAAGTGGACTGTCCACCACTCTCCAAAAATGGTGATTGCTATTGTGCCATTACCAGCCAACTACAAATAGGTAGAACTAACAAAACCTCACAGGAAAATGTCTGCATTACAAGATTAACTACAAAATATTGCAATTACTTTATTTTTTCTTGAATTTACAGCATGGATAGATAACCTAGTTTTACACTTATTTCAGTGGTGCCCCTATTACTCAAAATGTTATAAGAACATTAAGACTGCACTATACAAGCAGCTAATAAACCAGTTGAAAGAGCCAGGCTTGCCATTTCACAATTAAGTTTTTTACATCCACATGATATCAGGGTTTATTTCTGAGGGTACATGTGTTTTTATACCTCATTTACTGCAAACCATTGTGTCCTCAATTAACTTTGGAACCTAAAAAAAAAAGATCCTTTGTGACTCAGAACTAGTGAGGTTTAAGCAGGGAGAGAGAGTTTTTGGGCCTAGAAGATAAGCACTTTTCTCAATAATTTAACCAATAAATAACTAGTAAGCAAGATAGTTTTTCATAGAATTTGGAGCATTGCTTTCTAATCACCTGCTGATTTCTCCCATGACAATGTAGAGGAACAAACACCAAGTCAGGGAGTCTGCAATTTGATCCTCTTGCCTCGAGAAGGATAGGAAATAAACCAAAATTCCCATATTGGTCCAGCTAAACCCAACTTCAGCAAATTTCCTCTTCCCTTACATCCTTTAAGGTCTTGTTTTGTTTTGTTATTTATTTGTAAGTCACTTTTTGATGTCTTGAGACTCACTAAAAATACTTGCTTTGGTCAAGTATTTCTGGTGTCAAGTAAGGGAAATCTACTCAAATTATACTAAGTGAAGAGCAACTTAGAAAGAAGCAAGAATATATTCCAAGAAACATGGGCAGTCCAGAGTCCAGTCTTACAAGGGTGGTAACAAAAAAAAACACACCAGGCTCCAAGGCAGCTAATACACATCCTCACCTGTGTATCTCTGGAGCCATACCATCTTTCATCCCTACTATTCTCTTTTGTCTCTTTCAATTCTTCCTCTTGGCAGACTGGCTTTCTCTCCCTCTGTTGCTTATGATGCATAATGGCCATCCAATCATCCCTACCATCCCTGAGCTTATATCTCCTTATATCTCCTCAAGTCAAGCAAGAAGAAAAGATGAACAACATCTGGAAATGCTAGTTTCAGACTTCTAGGAGAGGAATTGGAATTAAACAATGTGAATCAAACATATACTTGATCCAATAATTTCTATCTAGGAGAGGAAATTTATAGAACACAAATACGATGTCAACACCATGAGAAACTATGGACTCTGAAAAACAACCTAAGGGTTTTGAAGGGATGGGGGGTGGCAGTTTGGGGGAGCCTGGTGATGGGTATTATGGAGGGCACGTATTGCATGGAGCACTGGGTGTGGTGCATAAACAATGAATTCTGTTACACTGAAAAGAAATTAAAAATTAAAAAAATAAGAAAAAAACACACAAAAGAATCCCCTCATACATTATAAATGCAGTGGTTAAAAAAAGAGAGAGAGAGAGAGAAAGAAAATGAGGTATAAATGGTTAATTGAGGGTATATATTTATTAAACAAATGGTTATGTGCCAGCCTTTGTGATACATGCTAGGAATACAGGGTTGACTAATTCACATAGTCTCTGAATTTTCGATTGAATGGGGGCACACAAAAGTAATCAACATATCAGCTATGCAGTGATGACTGCCAAGAAGAAAGAGTATAAGGAAATTCATCCTTTCTCGTGGTTGAATAATATTCCACTGTATATAATTATTACATCTTCTTTATCCATTCATCTGTTGAAAGGCATCTTGGCTCCTTCCTCAATTTGGCTATTGTGGGCATTGCTGCTATGAACACTGGGTGTTATAGGCAACTAATGAATCATTGAACGATACATCAAAAACTAATGATGTACTATATGCTGGCTAACTGAACATAATAAAAAAAGAAATTAAAAAAGAAAAGAAAAAGTATAAGGGAAATAAACCCCCTTTCAAAGGTGGCGATGGCTCATCTTACTTCTGCTCACTTAGCTAAAGGGGACTAGACCTAAGAGACAAAGTAGAAGGAAGGAGAGGCCCTTGAGATCAGTGTGAGTGGAAGAAGGAGCTCTAGGAGTCATGGTACAAGACAAGGTGGAAATTTGGGCAGTAACCCAACTACACAGGACCCAGAAGGTAAGGTGAAAGATTTTGACACAGCCCTTAGTGCAGTAAGAGTACACTGAGGATGAAGAAGAGTAGCATATTATTCTATTTGATTTTTGGAGAGCATTTCAGTAGTTCATGAATGAGGAAGTATTGATTTAGGAACCTAAAAATATTCTGTCTGATGGAAACTCAGGAATGGTGTGCATGGAGAGGCTGGAGAGGTAAACAGGAGGAGAATATAGAGTATATTGTAATCATATGGGAAAATATATCATCTGTGATTGATAACAATACACTGCTGGGGCTGTCATAACAAAATAGCACTGACTATACCATTTAAACAAGAGAAATTAATTTCCTAACTGTTCTAGAGGCTAGAAAGTCCAAGATGAAGGTTTAGCAGGACTTAGTTTCCCATGAGGGATTTTCTGGTTTACAGAAACTGGTATTCTTGGTTTACAGATGGCCACTGTCTCCCCATATGCTCATGTGACCTTGCCTCAATGTATGTAGACAGGATGGTAAGAGAGAAAGAACAAGCACTTGGATGTCTCTTCATACAAGCATACAAGATTATGCTTATGATGTCATTTAGTTTTAATATTTTTCTAAAGGCTCTAGCAGTCACCTTGGGGATTAAGACCAACAAATGAATGGGAGGCAGGACATAATTCTGTGGGTCCACAGCATCCAAGAAATTCATTTCTTCTATATTTCCCAGGTATTTTTTGTTCATGAGAATAGCCATTTGACTCATGTAATACCCTCTTTTCACCAAACCAATGCATCCAAGAAAAGATGGCCTTATAAAAAAGCTAGAGCCTGAAAGAATACCTCTGATTATAAATCTCATGAAATAGTTCACCTCAAGTGATTTGCCTCGATTCTATGGAGGAAAAAATGGAAAGAATTTGTAAAGCGACTTTTCATTCCTTTCTTTTAATGCCAAATCTTACCATTGTAATTATTATTCATTTCGTAAGATAAACATTTCCAGAAACTAATATCCCATTTACACTTGCATTAATTATTCTGATTACACGCTATCTTGGAAACATTCCACTAAAATGTTTAAGCCTTTCCTCCCCTTTATTTTAGCTTGTCAGGAGTCCAGAGACACTACCAAATGAATAGCACTTCTCAACTAAAATGAGTTATTTAAGCATTATATTCTCAATGATTTACCATGGCAGAGAGCTGAGCTCAATACAAGAATTTCCCAAAAAATTGTGTGTTCCACATTTCTGAACATGTTTAAGCAGAGCCTGGAAGAGTACTTGGGGGCATGAAGGTGAAGTAGCTGCACCAGAATAAATGACCTTAGAAACATCCCTCCCAACCATTCACCTCCATTATTTATTGTCAGGCCACTATACCCAAATTTCTATATTTTAGTTGTTTGGCTTCATAAACCTCAAGAAACTGAACCTTGCTTTTCTAATTATAGTTATTTGTCTCCACTTGCACAGTTTTATATGGCGATTGTGCTTCTCTTGTTTAGCCCATTTATCCAAAGTGGATTTTATTCACTGAGAATGAGATGACATTTCTTTTGAGTTGTTATAATGTGTGCTTTGCCAAGGCAGATGTCAGACGGTGTTAAGCTCTATTGTCCAAAAACTATGCTTCCAGATGGGACCTTAATATCTTTGTTTTACAGAGGAGGAAACTGAGATTTTTGTTTTGAATATAGGCAGTAACAGTTATCAATATTTTCGGCTTCCTATATCTTCTCATAGCCATACCCCGCCATAGAATGGAGAAAGTGAATAGATTTTAGAAATAGGCAGAAACAGGTTTAAATCTAAGCTCTGACATTTCCCACTTAGCCTTGGGTAAGTTATTTGACCTCTTTGAGTCTCTACTTCTTCATCCCTGAAATATAGATGTTGTACTCAACTTATTGTAAGTATTAGAAACAACTTGTGAGCAAGGCTTGGTATATGGTAGGCACTTCAAATGCGAGTCCCTCTGAATATCAGTATCAATCTTTCACCGTGGAAATAGCAGCCTCTGTGTTTCCATTTCTTCTCTGCTCCTTTCTCTCTCAGCTTGCCTGTGGTCATCAGTTTTATCTTTGTCTCTGCTTGTCATCTCATTCCAAGTGTGGCCAGGACAATATGTACAGGGCCAGAACCAGATTAGGGAATGGTGACAGAAGAGAAGACTTCTTCCTGCTGATTCACTCCTGAAGGTGGGAAGGCACCGGCCACTTCCCACTTACTCTGTTTACAGAACTCTGGGCCCAGAATCTGGGCCCCCAGTATTTATACTAGAAGGCTGAGAATCAACATCTTCTAGAATCTGTGGGTCCTCAGTCCTCTTTTGTTCTTTGGGTATAAAGAATCTACCCATTGGTAATGAATCCAAGAATTAAGGAAAAAATAACAACAACAACAACAAAAAAGTAATATTGAGGCAGTGCCAGCAGGAAAGGTAGCTTATAAACATTCTCACTCCTTACTTCCCCAGTCCAACCCCTTCCCATACATACATAGATTGATTGCATTTGTACCCAAACTGATCATTTTGTTCATTCAACAAAGAAACATAGCTAGGAGCAAGCTAGACTAGAGCCACATTTTCTAAATCTCAGTCTTTGGCTTTTTTTTACCAAGGCCTACTTCCCTAAATAATATTCTCATGTATATTTGAATCAGGCTCCCCCCTTTTTCTCCTAACTTAAACCCAGTCAACACTCAATTTTTTGCACTAATGGAGAGAATAATTTATAGTTAATATTGGAATATATTCTATAATGGGTGTTTTCTAAAGACATACTTCCCCAATTACCTTCAGCTGAAGGCAGAAGAGTGGCATGAAATGGACAGCAGCTTGGGTTTCTGAATGTCTGTCATTTTTTTTTTTTTAAGATTTATTTATTTATTTATTTGATAGAGATCACAAGTAGGCAGAAGGCAGGCAGAGAGAGAGGGGGAAGCAGGCTCCCCGCTGAGCAGAGAGCCCGATGTGGGGCTCGATCCCAGGACCCTGAGATCATGACCTGAGCCGAAGGCAGAGGCCTAAACCACTGAGCCACCCAGGCGCCCCATCTGTCATTTTTTAATACATACTGTATACAGCATCTATCTACCATATGACCTTGTGATGACAACTTGTTTCTCCAGGATCCTCAGCATCTTTCCCTTTCAGGGTATTCATGAATATTTAGAGAAATGTGTTGTACTGAAAAGAGGGAACTTAATCTATTAATTATGCATGTATTAACTTGATTATCCCCAGCATGTACCCCAGAACCTGGCACATAGTAGATGTTCAATAAAGTTTATTGAGTGAAAGAAGCTTTTGCCCCTGCCACTGACTAGGTGTAAAATCTGTGGGAAGACACCTCACTTCTGAATCTCCATTTTTTCCCTTGCTAAATGGGAATTATAACCTTCCCCAGCTAATAATAACAATGGCAACTAAAACTTCTACCACCTACTTTATGTCAGGCATAAGACTATGAACTTTTCTGGCTTCATCTCACTTGTTCCATACAGCAGATTTGTGCAGTAGGCATTATAATCTGCTTTATTTATGGATGAGAAAATGGAGGCCCCAAGGATTTAAATAACCTGTCCCATCTGGAGAACCACTGAGTGAGAAGTTCTGACAATATCCTTAGATTTTCAGATTTCATACCTACTAACAAGGCTTTTCATTCTGTGAGCACATTGATGCTGATGAGAGCTGGATGATGAGATGTCTGCCCAAGGTCATCTAGAAGCCCTTCAGAGGGAAAAGATCAGCAGGATAAAGTTCAGGTATGGAGAATTAGGAATGTCTCCTTTAGCCAGTCAAGGTAGGCAGAGAGATTAAAAAAAAAAAAAATTGTGTCACCTGAGTTGAGTAAAACACATGCAAAGGAATTAAGAAAGAAAGAAAAGTAAGTAGTAATTACAGATGAGGAGAAAGAAAGCAAAAAAAAAAAAAAAAAGAAAAAAGAAAGCAAGGCAGGACACACCAAGGAGGCACCATGGTTAGTGGCACAGATTATATGCAAATCTCCATTCTTTAACCATATTATCTGGGACCTTGAACAAGTTTCAGAACTCCTTTAAACCTTAATTTTCTTATTTAAGACATGGGTAATTATAGCACTGACCTCCCCCTGTGGTTGCAGGTGGGATGAGATGAAGTGGGTAAAGCACTTAGCCCAAGGCTGGATGCTTAGGAAGTACTCAGTACATATTAGTTAATTATTAGACAGTGGAATGCTGTGCATTAACTATTGACTATGCTTAGACATGTGAAGTGAAAGCACACTTCTCTGTGCCCATCTGTGTATGTCCTTCTTCATCTGACAGTGATGTGAATTTTTTGGAGTGATATTTTGAGTCATTCCCCCATTGGTTTCTGGTAATGATGCAGCCTAATATAAAAGTTATTTCTCAGGATCACATCACTGTTATGTGACAGTTGGTGACAATGGATTAAATTAGATGATGGTGATGTCTTAGCTCCAGAAGCATCTAAGAACATTGGTGCTGCATAGTTTAGACTAAGCAATGATTCAACCTACCACTTTTCCTGCACCTCTCCACCCTACCTCTTTCTCCTCTTTTAGTTTCCATTTCTTCCATCTACCCTCCTTCTCTCCTTTTGAATTTCTGTCTGAGGGATTTAGCTGACTGGATCCTGAATCCAAATATGTATTATAGAAACAGAGATAGGAACAGATAAAAATACACTTAAAGGTAAGACTATAAGAAAGTAAAGCAGATATGCAGGATAATCTGAAGAGTGAAGAAGAATGAATGATATACCTCCAAATATCAAGTCTCTAAGAATAAAAATCAGTGAGAGAAACCTAATGTCTTACCCATGAAGGTCTTTGTGTGTACAACCTAAATGTCATCATTTCTTCAGCATCAAGTACATATTTCAGTAGTCAACTAACACAGCCTGATCTCCCATCATTCACAGCTGTAGAAAATCAGTTTCTTTTCCCCATTCATCGAAAGGAGTTCTGCAAATCCTCTGGGAATGACATTGATATCCATTCAGATTATCTCTTGTTTTCTATCACTCTGTGCCTTATTCCTCTGATGATTGTCTCTCTCTGCATTGTGGACCCATTTCTAACCTGCTTCTCTCCACCCATGAACCAAACATCAGTTTCCCCATGAGCATGGCTGAAAAGAGGTTTTGGTATTTAACCAAACTTTACTAAAGGCTTTAGTACAACATATAGGAATTTAAATGCAGAAATGGAAAACTTCAATCTTTTCAACTGGACATCAAATATTACAGTTCCTGGGGTCCATGGACTTCAGCTATTCTCAGGGACTGCCCAAGTGAACCTCATCCTCTACCTTGGCCTGCCACAATTTGCAGATATATACATGTAACCCCCTTTTATCCCTTGGTCCTGCCCATTGCCCTCTAAACAGAGGGAAAAGACCCTAAGAATAAAAATAATTCATGTGGCATTTACTGTACCACCGGTGAACACTGACTTCCAGCTCTTCATATCCCCACTTTTTCCTTCCAGTATAGGTACTCACCAGGACTTTGAAAAACCAAGATGTTTCAATGATATATTTCCACCCCTACCCAAACAAGAGAAACATAATCTTTAACATCAAATTTAAGGCTTCATGGGGGTCACACAAAAACTTAATAAAGTTTGACATTTAATTTCTTTTTTTAAGGCTTCAATCTGAGATCCATTTCTCAGATTGGGCTCAAGGTCAGTGTAACTGGCATTCTTTCCCAATGGAAAGCCAAGCAGGGGGAAGCCTTTTTCAAGTCTGCATGACCGTGATAGGGAGCATTGACACCAGAACTCAGATCTTTCTATCCCTTTTCAGAAAAAACCCTGAGTGTCTCAGATTTATTCTTCCAAAAATAACATAATACTACAACTATGCCTTTTTATTTTCTTTTGGGAAGGGTACAATGCAGGCCTAATAAGAAATCACGAGACCACATTAAGTAGAATACTTGAATTACCCTTTCCTGATGTTCATTAGTTCCTTCATAGGGGCTTGAGGAGATAAACAAGAGATCTAAAGAGACTAAATGGTTTTCCACATATACAGCTCTGAGCCAAATGCTGCTTTTTGTTCATGTGATGCCATTCAACTTATTTTTATCTAGTGCCTCTTACACAAAGTGTTTCAAATGTTTTACAGTGAGAGAGCTAAGAAAGAAAGTGAAGGTGGTTGACAAATTAGGAGTAGTTACTTCCGGGGAAACAAAACAAAAAGGCAAAGCAATTTGTAGAGAGGGAGAGAAACAAAGACCCTGAATAATGGACAGGTTTGGAATGCTGTTATGGTAGGAGTTTGCTCATACAATATTTAGGGAAGCTAAAAGGAAAAATGTCTAAAAATGTCAGAAAAAATACTTATAATCCTTATGTAGTTTGGGTGTGATTAAAAGTAATCTGATTCTTACCTCACAGAATAAGTAGAAGTTTCTATGAGAAAGGTGGAAGTTGAGTAGGAATAGAAATATGTTCATGAAAGTGACTCATTTAAAGAGCAAAGTCAATGATAATGCCCAGTGAAGAATTTGAACAGGTCAGGGGTAGAGTCAATGCTTGGTGTTTCTGGACAGCAATTTATATGGTATTTAGGGCTAGAGCAAGTATAGGCTATAGAGTTTGCATACTTACCCATCCAGAACTCAAAAAAAGAAGGATCCATGAAAAGAAGCATAGCTCAAAAAGGTCTCAGAATAAAGGCAATCAAGCTTGAGGGGCTTAAAACCCACACTCTATCACATAGAGAGAGGGCCCATTCTGAAGACTTTACACACTTACTGGTTCTGTTGGTCCATTTGCTACTCTAAGGCATTTGCGGATGTAAAGAAAAAGCAGACACTGCCAGATCCACCTGGACCTTGCTTCATTTACCTGGAGAGAGAGATTTTATATTTTAATGGGAAAGTACTGGGTAAATGTTTTTTTGAGGTCAGTTACTACGTTGGGTCTTTTCCATTTTTCTCTAAGCTTCACCACCTTCTTGCCTGCACCTTACCAATAAGAATTGAAAGAGGATGAGAAACCACCGGAATCTACATATGCTAGTGATTGGTTTAGCTCAGAACAATTAGGGCATTGTTGGAGGACTCTGTTAACAATTTTAACTAACAAGATACAATGAGTGTTTTTTTGTTTGTTTGTTTGTTTGTTTTATATGCAGCTGGAGTTTGGTCCTGGAACTTACTATTTTCATCTGTAGATAATATGCCATGAAAAGTGCCAGAATATAGAAGTCAGAAGACTTTCATCTACTTCTGTTTCTGTCGCATATGATTTATGTAGTTTTGAACAAGTTACTTAACCTTTCTGAGCCTTCTTTCTCTTATCTGTAAAATGAATTTTGCTTATATAGAATGGTATGGAGGTTATATTTTGCAGTGTCAGTCAAAACCTTTGGCTGTGATTCAGTTCTATATGTAGCTATTGGCCTGACTTGGCCAATAGTACATTTCTGTTCTTTTATTCTAATGAGTATCTAGTTAATATAATGTTTCTCAATTTAGATGTATAAATAAGAAATGTTTAAACTAACAATAGCAAGAAATAGAAACTGACTCAATCTAAGTTACTATAGCAAGGTGTATTGTAAGTGCCCTGGGTATCTCACAAAATTTAGTAAGTACAGTCACACTCCATGAGTACAGCTGTCAAGAATTTAGTAATTTTCTCTTCCTTTTTTCCTTACCCCTCAACACTTGTATCTTCTATTCATCTGCTTAATTCATTTTTCAAAAAATTTTTGGGCACCTGGGTGGCTCAGTCATTAAGCGTCTGCTTTTGGCTCAGGTCATGATCCCAGCTTCCTGGAATTGAGGCCCGCATCCGGCTCCCTGCTCAGCAGGAAGCCTGCTTCTCCCTCTCCCACTCCCCCTGCTTGTGTTCCCTCTCTTGCTGTGTCTCTCTCTCTGCCAAATAAATAAATACTTTTTTTTAAAGACCAACTTTTCTGTCCACTCATCTGCATACATATACATAGCTGTCTATTGAGGCACCTGCAGCCACTAAAGTCTATGTGTCTCTACATTCTGGCTGTCCTGGGTTAACTACATCAATCTCTGTGTCTCAGTTTCTAAGTCCAAAGAGAAGGAATGTGATGGACTCAGGTTAGTTCAGATGTGAACCTCAGAGTTCAATCAGTTGTAGATAGAGGCTCTGGGTCAACGGTGGGTAAGCTGGCTTTTCTAACCTATGATGGGACACTTTTTACAAGAAGAAGTATGAGTGAGAAAGAAAGAGTTGTCATCAATACTTGAGGTAGGCACAGTAGCTTTCTCGTGAGAAATTCAAAATATTCTACACTGAGTACTTCTCTATAATCAAATGCTCCTTTGAGACTCAGGATTAAGAAATAAGGTAAAGTAAATGACTTTTCCCAGTGTTATGCAGATATAATTGGATCTAATTAGGCCATTGAGAAGAGATCTAAGGTCATTATGAACCATAATAAGATATTTAGGATAACAAATATTATCCTTTAACTGTATAGCACATGCTACTTCCATGCCTTACAAACATTCTCTCCTCCCGCCACCTCGGTAACTTCCACAGCTATATATAATCTTCTATTATGCTGAAAATTTTCCTTTTGAGTTACTAGAACCTCACAAACCAGAGGACTTAAAAGGCTGAAATGTGGTTTGACAATTTCTTCTGACACCTGTAAAGAAATCACTGCCCTGACTTTGATTTAATCAACAAAGAGCATTAAACTCCTAACATTTAAATAGATAAGTGAATGATTCTTTAAGGATCATAAAATTCCTTTGTCTCCATTGGCAAATCCATTATTTAAAATAGGGCAATCACCATAGTGTTTAAAAGTTAAGTTCTGCCCCCGGACATGGGCTTCTAGCCAAGACTGAGCAAAGTGCAATAACTTCGAAAAGGCTAATAACTGTGAAATGTTATTACATTATTTGGACATTGCTCTGAGAGAGAGTAATAGCAGTGACTTAATATGTGAACTGCCAGGCTACAGAAGCAAATGGAACTGGATTTCTGTCCATCAGTAACTCATTCAATTGCCCCAAGTAGAAAGCTCATCATGATCTACAGGATCTTGGATTGCCACCCCCCCCAAATTGACTTTCTACATACTACTGCTTTCCTTGCTAGAATTCCTGACTTTTTTTTTTTTTTTAACTTGAAAGAGTTAAGACTGAAAGGATTGATTCTATAAAATATTTAGAAAGAGAAAAATAAAAAAGAAAGTTTGGGTTACTATTCTGAAAAAGAAAGGTAAGAATGAGCAGCATCATGAGGTGCGATAATAGACATCTTTTGGGTCAATAACTCAACCCCATTTTCTCAGACAATTGTTGGAAAGGATGTCCTGACTAAATCTGTCTGGGCCAAAGAGGAAACCTGAGCAAGGCAAGCCCATCACATTCTCTCTTGAGAGAGTTTGGAAATAGTATTCAAAGATATTAGTTAGATTACTTTAGTATTTGAACTTGGAGGACATTTAAACTTGGCAGCTGTGAGTGGTCCTTTTACATTATGTTTACAGAGCAGCAGAAAATGCAAGGAAAAGAGAAGAATGAGACGGGAATATAAAACGAGAGACAGAGGTAGATTTATAAGTGTGCAGAAAAAGAGAAAATGAGCCTGACTGCTTCCTGATAGCTTTTCCTGTTCTAATTCATTGTAAAGCATTTCTTGAGAAGTGAGACATAACCCTGAAATCTCAACAAGAACAAATCCTAAACTATTTATATGTGACTTAATTTAAGTGGGCTCCTATTACTTACAACCCAAGTAACTCTGGATAAGACAGTTGAGAACAAGTTTATAAACCGCTGAGAATGAAGAAAGACTGAGAGATAAGAGAATTTGTTGAAGAAACCTTTCCCAAAGTTCCCAGATTGTAATACTTCATTTATTTTGTTTGTTTTTGAAGTGCAAGGCTTATAAATTCCACTTTTAGAAGATAGAAAGTTGAATGAGATAATTCTTTGAGTTTCCTTTTACTAATATGATCCTAATCAAGACACTAATTTGGGAGGAAAACATTATTAAACTGACAATACTTTTTTTTTTCAAAATTAATATTTGAATAAAGCAAACTTCTTCCTTGGTAACTATTTCAAGTCAGAAGGTGAGAAACTACCTCAAAATGGAGCCAAAGCTCTTAATCACAGCAATAATGGCCCCAGAAAGGTATTCATTTTACCCAAACCACTTTTGCAGGAATATGCCCTATAAAAATCAAAACAGCCTGGTATTGGCATAAAAACAGATAAATAGATCAATGAAATAGAATGGAAAGCCAAGAAATAAAGCCTCTCATTTATGGTAAATTAAATTTTGACATGGAGGATAAGAGTGTATATTAGGGAAAGTATAGTCTTTTTAATAAATGGTGCTGGGAAACTAGTCATATGCAAAAGAATGAAACTGAACTCCTCTCTGAGAAAATACAAGAAATTCAACTGAAAATGGATTAAAGACTTGAATGTAATTGCTAGGTCATAGGGCAGTTCTATTTTCAACATTTTGAGGAACCTCCATGCTGTTTTCCAGAGTGGCTGCACCAGCTTGCATTCCCACCAACAGTGTAGGAGGGTTCCCCTTTCTCCGCATCCTCGCCAGCATCTGTCATTTCCTGACTTGTTGATTTTAGCCATTCTGACTGGTGTGAGGTGATATCTCATTGTGGTTTTGATTTGTATTTCCCTGATGCCGAGTGATATGGAGCACTTTTTCATGTGTCTGTTCGCCATCTGGATGTCTTCTTTGCAGAAATGTCTGTTCATGTCCTCTGCCCATTTCTTGATTGGATTATTTGTTCTTTGGGTGTTGAGTTTGCTAAATTCTTTATAGATTCTGGACACTAGTCCTTTATCTGATATGTCGTTTGCAAATATCTTCTCCCATTCTGTCAGTTGTCTTTTGATTTTGTTAACTGTTTCCTTTGCTGTGCAAAAGCTTTTGATCTTGATGAAATCCCAATAGTTCATTTTTGCCCTTGCTTCCCTTGCCTTTGGCGTTGTTCCTAGGAAGATGTTGCTGCGGCTGAGGTCGAAGAGGTTGCTGCCATTTGCGACAACATGGATGGAACTAGAGCGTATCATGCTTAGCGAAATAAGTCAAGCGGAGAAAGACAACTATCATATGATCTCCCTGATATGAGGAAGTGGTGATGCAACATGGGGGCTTAGTGGGTAGGAGAAGAATAAATGAATAAATAAATAAATGAATAAATAAAAGAATAAATGGGATTGGGAGGGAGACAAACCATAAGTGACTCTTAATCTCACAAAACAAACTGAGGGTTGCTGGGGGGAGGGGGTTTTGGAGAAAGGGGTGGGATTATGGACATTGGGGAGGGTATGTGCTTGGTGAGTGCTGTGAAGTGTGTAAACCTGGTGATTCACAGACCTGTACCCCTGGGGATAAAAATATATGTTTATAAAAAATTAAAAATTAAAAAAAAAAAGACTTGAATGTAAGAATTAAAACCAAAAAATCTCTAGAAGAAAACATAAGGGTAAACTCTTTGACATTGGTCTTGGCAATGATTTTTTTTTTTAATGACATCAAAAGCAAAGACAACATAGGCAAAAACAAAGGCAAAAAGAAACAAGCAGGACTACATCAAAATAAAAATTTTGTTGCAAGAAAGGAAACCATAAATAACATTAAAATACAACCTCTGAGGGACGCCTGGGTGGCTCAGTTGGTTAAGCAGCTGCCTTCGGCTCAGGTCATGATCCCAGCATCCTGGGATCGAGTCCCACATCAGGCTCCTTGCTCGGCAGGGAGCCTGTTTCTCCCTCTGCCTCTGCCTGCCATTCTGTCTGCCTGTGCTCGCTCTCTCCCCCAATCTCTCTCTGATAAATAAAAAATAAAATAAAATAAAATAAAATACAACCTGTGAAATGGGAGAAATATTTGCAAACAACATATTTAGTAAGGGGCCCAAATCCAAAATATATTAAAAAAAAAACTGATAGAATTCAATTGCAAAAAATCAAATAACAATTTAAAAATGTCCTAGAAATCTAAATAGATATTTTTCCAATGAAGGTATACAAATGGTAATGGCACATGAAAAGGTGCTCAACATCATTAGTTATCAGGGAAATAGAAATCAAAACCAGATACCACCTCTCACCTGTTAAAATGGCTATTATCAAAAAGACAAGAGATAACAAATGCTGGTGAGAATGTAGAGAAAAGGGAACACTTGTACTCTTGTAAACTGGAAAAGCCACTATGGTTAAAAGTATGCTGCTTCTTCAAGAAATTAAAAATAGAACTACCAAAAGATCCAGCATTTTCACTTATGGGTGTACAGCCAAAGGAAATGAGATATCAAGGCAATATCTGTATTTCCATATTCATAGCAACATTATTCACAAAACCAAAGTATGGAAACAACCTAAATATTCATTGACAAATGACTTGATAAAGAAAATGTGCTAAGCTTCCCTATGACCCTGCAATTGCATTCCTGGGTATTTACCCCAAGGATACAGATGTCGTGAAAAGAAGGGCCATCTGTACCCCAATGTTTATAGCAGCAATGGCCATGGTTGCTAAACTATGGAAAGAACCAATATGCCCTTCAACAGACGAATGGATAAGGAAGATGTGGTCCATATACACTATGGAGTATTATGCCTCCATCAGAAAGGATGAATACCCAACTTTTGTAGCAACATGGACGGGACTGGAAGAGATTATGCTGAGTGAAATAAGTCAAGCAGAGAGAGTCAATTATCATATGGTTTCACTTATTTGTGGAGCATAACAAATATCATGGAGGACAAGGGATGTTGGAGAGGAGAAGGGAGTTGGGGTAAATTGGAAGGGGAGGTGAATCACGAGAGACTATGGACTCTGAAAAACAATCTGAGGGGTTTGAAGTGGCAGGGGGGTGGGAGGTTGTGGTGCCAGGTGGTGGGCATTATAGAGGGCACGGATTGCATGGAGCACTGGGTGTGGTGAAAAAATAATGAATACTGTTTTTCTGAAAATAAATAAATTAGAAAAAAAAAAAGAAAGGAATCCTGTCATTTATGACAACATGGATAAACCTGAAGGATAAAATGATAAATAATGCCAGACAGAGGAAGACAAATAGTGAGTATTGCATGATATCACTTAAACATAGAATCTTAAAAAAAAGAAAAAAAAAAGAAAGAAAAAGTCAAACTCCTAGAAACATAGAATAGAAAAGTGGTTGGTAGGGAAGGAAGTTGGAGGAAAGATGAAGGCTGATAAAAGTATAAAAACTTTCGAGGGAGGAGTCAAGATGGCAGAGAAGTAGCAGGCTGAGACTACTTCAGGTAGCAGGAGATCAGCTAGATAGCTTATCTAAAGATTGCAAACAACTACAAATCCAACGAGAGATCGAAGAGAAGAAGAACAGCAATTCTAGAAATGGAAAATCAACCACGTTCTGAAAGGTAGGACTGGCGGAGAAGTGAATCCAAAGTGACAGTAAGATAGACTGCAGGGGAAGGGGCCAGCTCCCAGCAAGTGGCGGAGCAACGGAGCACAAAATCAGGACTTTTAAAAGTCTGTTCCCCTGAGGGAAGTCGCTCCAGAGGCTAAACATGGGTGAAACCCATGCAGGGTCAGTGTGGCCTCAGGTCCTGCAGAGTCTCAGAAGGAGCGGGGGTGTCTGGGTGTCGCAGAGCTTGCAGGTATTAGAACGGGGAAGCTGTCTACAGAGAGAGAGCCGAGGAATGAGCTCTCAGCTCGGGGTTACCTTGAACCGGTCGCAGGCTCTGTGAACTTGGAGCACAGCTGGAGGCCAGGGAGGCAGGAGTGATTGGGCACTGTTCTCTGAGGGCGCACTGAGGAGTGGGGCCCCGAGCTCTTGGCTACTCTGGGCCTGAGACTTGGAGGCCGCCATTTTCATTCCCATCCTCCAGAACTCTACGGAAAGTGCTCAGGGAACAAAAGCTCCCGAAAGCAAACCCGAGCAGATTACTCAGACTGGCCCCTGGTAAGGGCGGTGCAATTCTGCCTGGGGCAAAGACATTTGAGAATCACTACAAAAGGCCCCTCCCCCAGAAGATCAACAAGAAATCCAGCCAGGACCAAATTCACCTACCAAGGAGTGCAGGTTCAATACCAAGGAGAGCAGCGGAATTCCAGAGGAGGAGAAAGCAAAGCACGGAACTCATGGCTTACTCCCTGTGATTTTTTAGTCTTGCAGTTAAAGTAATTTTTTTCTTTTTCATTTTTTTTCTCTTCTTTTGTTAAAAATTTTTTTAACTTTTACCCTTTTCTTTTTAACGTTTTTTACTAGTTTATCTAATATATATATTTTTTCTTTTTTTTTACTTTTCTTTATTCATTTTCTTTTTTTAATTCTTTTCCTTTTTTTTTCCTTTCTTTCTTTTTGAACCTCTTTTTATCCCCTTTCTCCCTCCTCACGATTTGGGATCTCTTCTGATTTGGTTAAAGCATATTTTCCTGGGGTTGTTGCCACCCTTTTAGTATTTTACTTGCTCCTTCATATACTCTTCTCTGGACAAAATGACAAGGCGGAAAAATTCACCACAAAAAAAAGAACAAGAGGCAGTACTGAAGGCTAGGGGCCTAATCAATACAGACATTGGTAATAGGTCAGATCTAGAGTTCAGAATGACGATTCAGGTTCTAGCCGGACTCGAAATAGGCATGGAAGATATTAGAGAAACCCTCTCGGGAGATATAAAAGCCCTTTCTGGAGAAATAAAAGAACTAAAATGTAACCAAGTTGAAATCAAAAAAGCTATTAATGAGGTGCAATAAAAAATGGAGGTTCTCACTGCTAGGATAAATGAGGCAGAAGAAAGAATTAGCGATATAGAAGACCAATTACAGAGAATAAAGAAGTTGAACAAAAGAGGGACAAGCAGCTACTGGACCATGAGGGGAGAATTCGAGAGATAGTGACACCATAAGATGAAACAACATTAGAATAATTGGGACTCCAGAAGAAGAAGAAAGAGAGAGGGGAGCAGAAGGTATATTGGAGAGGATTATTGGAGAGAATTTCCCTAATATGGCAAAGGGAACAAGCATTAAAATCCAAGAGGTGCAGAGAACCCCCTCTCAAAATCAATAAGAATAGGTCCATACCCCCTCACCTAATAGTAAAATTTACAAATCTTAGTGACAAAGAGAAAATCCTGAAAGCAGCCCGGGACAAGAAGTCTATAACATACAATTGTAAAAATATTAGATTGGCAGCAGACTTATTCACAGAGACCTGGCAGGCTAGAAAGAACTGGCATGATATATTCAGAGCACTAAACGAGAAAAACATGCAGCCAAGAATACTCTATCCAGCTAAGCTATCATTGAAAATAGAAGGAGAGATAAAAAGCTTCCAGGACAAACAAAAATTGAAAGAATTTGCAAACACCAAACCAGCTCTACAGGAAATATTGAAAGGGGTGCTCTAAGCAAAGAGAGAGCCTAAAAGTAGTAGATTAGAAAGGAACAGAGACAATATACTGTAACAGTCACGTTACAAGCAATACAATGTCACTAAATTCATATCTCTCAATAGTTACCCTGAATGTTAGTGGGCTAAATGCCCCAATCAAAAGACACAGGGTATCAGAATGGATAAAAAAACAAAACCTATCTATATGTTGCCTATAAATCCAAAGACACCTCCAGATTTAAAGTGAGGGGGTGGAAAACAATTTACCATGCTAATGGACATCAGAAGAAAGCTGGGGTGGCAATCCTTATATCAGATCAATTAGATTTTAAGCCAAAGACTATTATAAGAGATGAGGAAGGACACTACATCATACTCAAAGGATTTGTCCAACAAGAAGATCTAACAATTTTAAATATCTATGCCCCTAACGTGGGAGCAGCCAACTATATACACCAATTAATAACAAAATCAAAGAAACACATCAACAATAATACAATAATAGGAAGGGACTTTAACACTCTCCTCACTGAAATGGGCAGATCATCCAAGCAAAAGATCAACAAGGAAATAAAGGCCTTAAATGACACACTGGACCAGATGGACATCACAGATATGTTCAGAACATTTCATCCCAGAGCAACAGAATACACATTCTTCTCTAGTGCATATGGAACATTCTCCAGAATAGATTACATCCTGGGTCCTAAATCAGGTCTCAACCAGTATCAAAAAATTGGGATCATTCCCTGCATATTTTCAGACCACAATGCTCTGATGCTAGAACTCCATCACAAAAGGAAATTTGGAAAGAACCCAAATACATGGAGACTAAACAGCAACCAGAAAATTAAAAAAGAATTGAAAAAATTCAGGGAAACAAACGATAATGAAAACACAACAGTTCAAAATCTGTGGGACACAACAAAGGCAGCCCTGAGAGGAAAATATATAGTGGTACAAGCCTTTCTTAAGAAACAAGAAAGGTCTTAGGTACACAACCTAACCCTACACCTAAAGGAGCTGGAGAAAGAACAAGAAAGAAACCCTAAACCCAGCGGGAGAAGAGAAAGCATAAAGATCAGAGCAGAAATCAATGAAATAGAAACCAAAAAAAAAAAAAAAAGAACAAATCAACGAAACTAGGAGCTGGTTCTTTGAAAGAATTCATAAGATTGATAAACCCCTGGCCAGACTTATCAAAAAGAAAAGTGAAAGGACACAAATAAATAAAATCATGAATCAAAGAGGAGAGATCACAATACCAAAGAAATACAAACAATTATAAGAACATACCATGAGCAACTCTACACCAACAAATTTGAAAATCTGGAAGACATGGATGCATTCCTAGAGACATATAAACTACCACAACTGAACCAGGAAGAAATAGAAAACCTGAACAGGCCAATAACCAGTAAGGAGATTGAAACAGTCATCAAAAATCTCAAAACAAATAAAAGCCCAGGGCCAGATGGCTTCCCGGGGGAATTCTACCAAACATTTTTCTTTTTTTAAAGATTTTATTTATTTATTTGACAGATAGAGATCACAAGTAGGCATAGAGGCAGGCAGAGAGAGAGAGGAGGAAGCAGGCTCCCTGCTGAGCAGAGAGCCCGATGCGGGACTCAATCCCAGGACCCTGAGACCATGACCTGAGCTGAAGACAGCGGCCTAACCCATTGAGCCACCCAGGCACCCTCTACCAAAAATTTAAGGAAGAACTAGTTCCTATTCTCCTGAAACTGTTCCAAAAAATAGAAATGGAAGGAAAACTTCCAAACTCATTTTATGAGGCCAGCATCATCTTGATCCCAAAACCAGACAAGGATCCCATCAAAAAAGAGAACTACAGACCAATATCCTTGATGAACACAGATGCGAAAATTCTCACCAAAATACTAGCCAATAAGATTCAACAGTACATTAAAAGGATTATTCACCACGACCAAGTGGGATTTATTCCAGGGCTGCAAGTTTGGTTCAACATCTGCAAATCAATCAATGTGATACAAAACATTAATAAAAGAAAGAACAAGAACCATATGGTACTCTCAATAGATGCTGAAAAAGCATTTGACAAAGTACAGCATCCCTTCCTGATCAAAACTCTTCAAAGTATAAGGAAACAGGTCACATACCTCAATATTATCAAAGCCATCTATGAAAAACCCACCGCAAATATCATTCTCAATGGAGAAAAACTGAAAGCTTTTCCGCTAAGGTCAGGAACATGGCAGGGATGTCCATTATCACCACTGCTATTCAACATAGTACTTGAAGTCCCAGCCTCAGCAATAAGACAACAAAAGGAAATTAAAGGCATCCAAATTGGCAAAGAAGAAGTCAAACTATCACTCTTCGCAGATGATATGATACTATATGTGGAAAACCCAAATGACCACTCCAAAACTGCTAGAACTTGTACAGGCGTTCAGTAAAGTGTCAGAATATAAAATCAATGCACAGCAATCAGTTGCATTTCTCTACACCAACAACAAGACAAAAGAAAGAGAAATTAAGGAGTAATCCCATTTACAATTGCACCCAAAACCATTAGATACCTAGGAATAAACCTAACCAAAGAGGCAA
The DNA here is from genome assembly GCF_022355385.1 of Mustela nigripes. Taxonomy (NCBI): domain Eukaryota; kingdom Metazoa; phylum Chordata; class Mammalia; order Carnivora; family Mustelidae; genus Mustela; species Mustela nigripes. The sequence goes on from NC_081568.1 coordinate 51,027,803, forward strand.
AGAATCTATACTCAGAAAACTATAAAGTACTCAAGAAAGAAACTGAGGAAGACACAAAGAAATGGAAAAATGTTCCATGCTCCTGGATTGGAAGAATAAATATGCCAAATTTGGTGGCATCACAATTCCAGACTTCAAGCTCCATTACAAAGCTGTCGTCATCAAGACAGCATGGTACTGGCACAAAAACAGACACATAGATCAATGGAACAGAGTAGAGAGCCCAGAAATAGACCCTCAACTCTATGGTCAACTAATCTTTGACAAAGCAGGAAAGAATGTCCAATGGAAAAAAGATAGCCTCTTCAATAAATGGTGTTGGGAAAATTGGACAGCCACATGCAGAAAAATGAATGAAATTGGACTATTTCCTTACACCACCATGAAAATAGACTCAAAATGGATGAAGGACCTCAATGTGAGAAAGGACTCCATCAAAATCCTTGAGGAGAACACAGGCAGCAACCTCTTTGACCTCAGCCGCAGCAACGTCTTCCTGGGAACATCGCCAAAGAGAACAGAAGCCAGGGCAAAAGTGAACTATTGGGGTTTCATCAAGATCAAAAGCATTTGCACAGCAAAGGAAACAGTTAACAAAATCAAAAGACAACTGACAGAATGGGAGAAGATATTTGCAAACGACAAATCAGATAAAGGGCTAGTGTCCAAAATCTATAAAGAACTTAGCAAACTCAACACCCAAAGAACAAATAATCCAATCAATAAATGGGCAGAAGACATGAACAGACATTTCTGCAAAGAAGACATCCAGATGGCCAACAGACACATGAAAAGTGCCCCATATCACTCGGCATCAGGGAAATACAAATCAAAACCACAATGAGATATCACCTCACACCAGTCAGAATGGCGAAAATCAACAAGTCAGGAAATGACAGATGCTGGCAAGGATGCGGAGAAAGGGGAACCCTCCTACACTGTTGGTGGGAATGCAAGCTGGTGCAACCACTCTGGAAAACAGCATGGAGGTTCCTCAAAATGTTGAAAATAGAACTACCCTATGACCCAGCAATTGCACTACTGTGTGTTTACCCTAAAGATACAAATGTAGTGATCCGAAGGGGTGCGTGCACCCAAATGTTTATAGCAGCAATGTCTACAATAGTGAAACTATGGGAAGAACCTAAATGTCCATCAAAAGATGTATGGATAAAGAAGAGGTGGTATATATACACAATGGAATACTATGCAGCCATCAAAAGAAATGAAATCTTGCCGTTTGCGATGACGTAGATGGAACTAGAGGGTATCATGCTTAGCGAAATAAGTCAGCCAGAGAAAGACAACTATCATATGATCTCCCTGATATGAGGAAGTGGTGATGCAACATGGGGGGTTAACGGGGTAGGAGAAGAATAAATGAAACAAGATGGGATTGGAAGGGTGACAAACCATAAGTGACTCTTAATCTCTCAAAACAATGAGGGTTGTTGGGGGGAGGGAGGGTGGAAAAAGGAGGGTGGGGTTATGGACATTGGGGAGGGTATGTGCTATGGTGAGTGCTGTGAAGTATATAAACCTGGCAATTCACAGACCTGTACCCACGGTGATAAAAATATATTTTATGTTTATAAAAATACAAATTAAAAAAATTAAAAAATGTTAAAAATTTTTTTAAAAGTATAAAAATTTTTAATTATAAACTGAGTAAATATAATAATATAAACTGAGGATATCATGTACAACAGGGTGATATAGATAACACTATATTGTAGAATTTAAATTTGTTAAGAGACCCGACCTTATGCATTCTCACAAAAGAAGGCACAAAATAAGTAAAATAAAAGGTGCTTTTTGGAAAAAAAAAAAAATGATGTTGCCAAATGTCTCCTGGGGAGTGGGGGAAGAGGGTGGGAATTCCTCCAAATCAAAAATTACTGCTTTCAGTTTGCAAATAATGCTTTAAATGTCTGAGGCCTCTCTCTCTCTTTCTCTTTAAAATAACTTGCACAGTTCTTGCATAGCTCTATGAGGAGGTAGGGTGAATATGACTGTCACCATTTTATAGAAGAGGCTCTGTGAGACTAAAAGGAGATGAGATCCAGTGACATATGTAATTTTTCTTCTATTTAGCGCTTCCTACCATGAAGTAAAACACATAAGGTTTTCTGTGTAATGTTAACTAACTTTAATAATCTTTAAGACATGTCTTTATTTTTACTCCTGGATCATCCAGCTCTCAAGGTCTCCCATACCTGAAGTCTTCTTTACTCCTGCAGGATAGGCATTTTACTATCCATGTTATACATGAAAAAAATGAGACTAGTTAGAGGAAATGACTTGGGCTCAAACAGGAAGTTACTTATAGTGTTTACTCATCGAATGATTCTCTGAATTTTAAGAAAGCAATGACACTTTTTTTTTTTTTTTAGTTTATCCCTATTAGTATCTAATAGTGTCTGGCATATAATAGGTACTCTATAAATATGGAAGGAAGGAAATGAGAGAGGGAAGGAGGAAATTGAGATTGAAACCAAGGTCAATCTGATTTCAAAAGTTACTCTCTCAGGCTTCATTCTGTCTTGCAATGTAAATCTCCCTGAGGATTGTTGGCTAGATCCCCATGACCTAGGAGGCCATTTCTGATTGAATGAGGTTCAAGAATGGAGGGGATGAAGGCAGGAGGAAAGAAGCTACCTGGAAGCCCTCCACTTGGCCTATTAGCCAAAGGGGTTGCACAGCCTGTTCAATGGAGGAGGTCCAATTACAGAGTGAATCATCATTTGCGTTTAGAATAAGATATATTCCATTCAAATTGCAAATGAGATTTATAGCAAATTACTGACTCCATTTCATTGGATGAGTAGCTTGAGACTTTTTTCTTGAGGACTCCATTTTAAATACAGTGAGATACATGGAAAGGTTGTGCCTTCTAGACCGTCTTTATCTCAAACTGTTGCTTGCAAACATATTTCTCCATTTTCTTTTCTGATAGATTCTCACTGCTGCTGAGGCCAGCTGCTCACACAATATGCTTGTAGCAGCTTTTCTGGCAGGCTCTTTCTCAGAAAGCCAGTCTTGTTTATGGGCTTTCCAGATGACTGCATGCTCTAAAGCTCACCCAGGCTTCAGAATCAGAGCAATACATATCCCTGCAGGTATGCATGGTCCAGGGTCAGTCAAAATTAGTGAGGTAAAAAGCTGGGTTATGACATTCATAGTTCCATGTTGACACAGGAATGACAACATTAGCAGCAGCAGTAACAACATCTTGGTAAATTTACTTAAAATGCTTAAAAACTGCAAACCATTGCTAAAGACCACAGAGTTAGTTGGCAGAATCATGGGGTGTTGCAAATCATGGTAGAATTCAGATTTTTTGTAGCCCGACCTCTCTGACCAATGAAAATAGACTCAAGTCTAATCAGCTCAAGCACAGAAAAGGAATTTATTGACATATAAATGAGAGGTCCTGGGCTTATGTAATAGCTAGATGTAGCACTAACAATCTCATCAGGATTCTTTCTCTTTTTCTTTTCTCTGTTTGAAAAAGGAAAAGCACTCTTTCTCAAATTGCATATCATTCTCCCCAAAAGGACTCCACATGGCCTGTGGGTGACATGGCTACCTTGGTACAAATCATTGAGTTTAGGAGGATTGGTTAATTGCTTCAAAAAGTCCATTCTGGAGTTGGGGAATGTGGGATACCTTGATTGGCAGTTCCACCTGGATGTATGAAATAAGGCTTCTAATGAGCCCATTCATTTGCTTATTCAAAGGAAGAAAGTGAAGAAGTTGAGTTGGATTTCATTCCTTCCTATGAATAGGATAAGTATTTCAGAGCTTCCATTTAGAACCAGGGGTCCATCTTTAATTATTTTCTTCTACTTCTGTCATGCAAAGCAAGATATTCCCCTGCCCTCCCCTGTGCTTGTTACACAAAGGTAGAAGCTTATTTTTTATTGGTTTGTTTACTCCTAGAGCCCACTCATTAAGGATAGAGGCTTTTTTATTGGAGCAACAGACCTTCTGTTCCCCAGTGAAAGAAATGTTAGTAACACAAAAATTAAGATAATTTGAGACTAAGGGCTTGTCTCTTCTATTTTTTATCATGTTATCTAACTAGAGGAAAAATAATTGAGCTGTGTTCTTGTGCTTTGTTTTGTTTTGTTTTAAATCTCTCAGGTGAATAAAACCATAAACAGACCACTGAGTAGTCTCACATTAAACAAATAAAAGCTACTTGTTACAAGACCCAGAAACTTCATGTAATGCCACATTCTCTGGCATTAATCATAGTCAACATTTTTGAATAATAATTTCCCATCTTGGTCCTAGTGTCTAATTAATGCTAAGAGCTTTAAAAATATTTATAAATTTGTAAAGAAGAATTAGTATTAGCCTCATTTTAAAGGTAATGAAACTAAGGATTAGAATGTTTGAATTGTTTAAGCAGGGCCATAGAATTAATAAGGAGAGGAGCTGGGACTCATACCCAGATCTGTCTGGCTTCAAGCCCATCCACCCATCTCTCAGGACATCACATTGTTTATGCATGAGACACTGTATTCTTTATCATTTGTTCAAAGATGTTTTTCAGTTGACTAGCACTTATTAAACAGTTAAGTGAAGGCTCTAATAAATAAGGGATGCTCTTTTTTGTCTGTGAGATGGGGGAATACTGTTCATCCAAACATTCTGGATCATTAATAGTTAATTTGTTTCAGCATCCTGTATTTCTTACACCATTTTTTTTCTTTTCTCTTACTCTGCTCAAGTTAATAAGTGAACTAAAATGATCAGTGCATAAAATACCACAACAAAATCTATGAGCACCTCAAGTTGAGTTTAAGTCCATCCTGATGCCTTCTACCAAGAGAAAGATAGGCAGTAATTAATTATCTTAGAGAGCAGTATACAACAGAAGAGCCTCTGGGTCCTTGTTAAAAAATGAAGATGTTAAGGTCCCAGTCAACAGAGATTATACTTTTGTAGATCTGAAAGGGGACTAGCCCAGGGGATTTAGAGAAAAATGGTTTTTCCAGCAAGCAACATTTTAGAAAACCTTGGTCTAGCAACTCAAAAATTAGCTTGATTCTTGTTAGATGTGGTCCCATCTCCAATGCCCCCTTGCTTGACTGATGTTTGATAATTATAATCTATAATTTCTAGGTCACATTGGAAAGGCCACAATGATAACAGACTGGATTAAGCACCAGGAGACCTGTGTTCTTGGTTTTAGTTTTCTGTATTTTTAAGAATTCCATGTGAGCATTTTGAACAGTTAAGACACTATACAAATTCAGAGACTTTCATGAGGAATATCAGATATGGTGGCTTCTAGAACAGTACAGCTGCCAAAGGGGCTCTGAACATAACTTTTATTCAACAATGACAACAACATGAACCTTGCAACTTATTTCTCTCAAGGAGTGATGGAATTCCCAAGCTTATATGCATTTCTTCTGAAAGAATTTTGACTGTAATTTGGTTTGTTTCCCTACCTTTTTCCATTATTCAGAAACCTGAGAACTTTAGTGTCATGAGGTATGTATCTGTAACATATACATAATACTGGAAAAAAAAACACAATAAAGGACACACACCGATGAAGATAGTCTTACTGTCTTCCTGGTCATTCCTTAAAGGAAAAGAAAAGTAATGGATTTACTCATAAGTAATTAGTAACAATACAAATTTTCTTAAGTCCTTCAGAAAAGATCACTTGGAAGTATTGGTTTCATTGTGACCTATTTGCTCTTTCTCTGAGCTTATCTATTTAACCTGATAGCCCAGAAATGTGTCTATTTTCAAACTTACAATTGCAAGGCAGCTCACAAAAGAAGAAAAATGGTCAATGAACATATGAAGATATTTGATCTTATTAGCCACCTATGAAATGCAAAAGAAAATGGTGTCTTAAAATTGTTTTAATTTAAGCAAAATTATGACAATGTTGGTGAGAATTGGGAAAACACTGATGAGAAATACAACGATGTGTATAATTTTTTCAAAAATATTCATGTAATTTAACTTAGCAGTTTCCTTTATAGATAGGTATTGCAAATTAAGATAAGCATTAACTTGTCGAAGACTAATCTTCCAAAGTCTAACATGCCACCAGTTAAGGAGTCTATCATTATGGAAAGCTCCATGGAGAGCAGCCTGTCTCAGAAGTTAATTAGTCCTGGACAACCTCAAGGCTGGACCTCAGGCCCTTGATTATTCCAAAAGGGAGGAGTTTCCCCAATCACAAACACTGCTGTAGCAAATTCTGTCACATTAGTTGCTGTGTTACACAGCTGCCATATATAAAAGGCTGAGATTCAACAGAAGAGGGCCTTCGATAGTACTATAACTAATAATTATCTCCCTCTAGATGACAATTTCCTCAAGGGCAGGGAAGAGAAGGAAACTGTTTACCTTGCAGTTTGTGGATCCTAGCAGATTATTGTTGGCAAATGATATTGGTAATGAGAATGAGGATAGTATTAGTTAATATCTATTGATTATTTACTACTGTCAGAAATTCCTCATTTATATGTGGTAATAAACTCGGAGACTTCTTTGAAATAAATTGTAAGGGATATAAGAAGTCCATCGTTTCTTCTTTTTCTTTTTTTTTTTTAAAGATTTTATTTATCCATTTCACAGACAGAGATCATGAGGAGGCAGAGAGGCAGGCAGAGAGAGAGGGAGAAGCAAGCTCCCCGCTGAGCAGAAAGCCCAATGTGGGGCTCGATCCCAGGACCCTGGGATCACGACCCGAGCCAAAGGCAGAGGCTTTAACCCACTGAGCCACCCAGGTGCCCCCATCATTTCTTATTATCCATCCCTTACTGATATCACATCCATGCAAGGCACTTTTAATAACATTTTGTCGATGGAAATAAAGTTATTCTTAAAATCAACATTTATATTCCATAATTTCTCACCAAAGCTATAAATATTTAATACAAAACCTTATTTTTGAACTATAATATTATAGTAGCAATATATTATTGTAGTAAGAATCAACAATACTGACTCTGAGTAATGTCATTTCATTTTAACATAATCACTGAAGGATTTTGGAGTTCTACAATTACATTAAACATTTAAGTAAAAAAGAAATCTCAATTTCATTTTATTTGTCTAAAGACAATTAAACTACAAATGCTCTAATAAAAGATCCCACATTCTTTCATCCACCTCTGTCCAGTGTTTTTTTAAGCTTTTATTTAAATTCTAGTTAACATACAGTGTAATTTTAGTTTCAGAGGTACAATTTAGTGATCAAAACTTCCATGTGACACTAGATGCTCATCACAAGCACAATTCTTAATTTCCATCACATACTTAACCCATCCCCCACCCACTTCCTCTCTGGTATCCATCAGTTTGTTCTTTATAGTCAAGAGTCTGTTTCTTGGTTTGCTTTTCTCTTTTTTCTTTCCCCTTTGCTTGTTTGTTTTGTTTCTTAAATTCCACATTTAATTCTGAGACTTTTTTAAAGGCAAAAAGTGGCCTCCTCTGTTCTAATTGAACTTTTTTTGTTGTTGTTTTCCTTTAAATTTATTATCATTTATTTTGGTCTTTTTTCAGTTAGCAAATAATTGGTTAACATCCTCTTAGCAATAAACTATTTCCTATATAAAGTTTACCATGAAGTTGAGCCCAAACGTTACTTCTCTAAACCAGGCTATCTCAGTTCTTGGTTGTTTATGGCACGATTTACACTCCTTCATCTTTTTCTTCTGGTCTTTCTTGATCGTTTTCATTACTTCCACACACTTCACAACATGCTTAATCCAGCATATAACTCTTACAAGGAATACAGGTCCCATTGTATATGAAACAGCCAGGTAGAGAGTGTAGTTCCATAGTCACCTTGCACATCATTAAAAATAGCCCTTTACTAAGTGACAATTTGAGTAATTGTTTTAGCACCCCTATCTCTCATTATTAAATGAAAGGTGAACTAAAATCAAGCTGGACATTGAGTCAAAGGGCCAAGAGTCTCTCTCTAATATCTATATAAAGCACATGAATTATCTTGTTGTCGTTGTTGTTGTTGTTAGAAGGACTATGTGGTTTTTTTAAAATGAAAGTATGCTTTCAAGGTGGGAAAGTGGATAGGACCAGACGTGACAACTACTCAGTTACCTTTTATGACTCATGATAATTTTAGTTGGGTTTGTGTTACTTAACCTTGAAGAATCCTAACAAATAATGATTACAAAAAGTTAGAGGAAGGAAGACTAAGAAAGCAGACTGTTAAAAGAATGCATTAACTATCATAAAGGGTATGCTAATGGGATTAAAAGAAAAAAGAATGCGATCTGAACTGTGATGTAACAATAAATAACATCAGTAACAAAGGTAGCTGGTATTTACCTAGTCCCTATTTTATGTGCTGAATAATCTACAGTAATTAAATCACGTGATCTTCACAAAGAAACTCATGAGATTCCTAATGTTATTTGTGATTCCTTGTTTGCAGGAGGAAAAAGAAAGTGAGGAGTGATTAAGAAATTTTCCAAGAAACTCATATAATAAGAGCTAGAGCCAGGCTTCAATTCACCTCTTCAATTTTTTTTTTCATTGATCTTCTAAGGTGGATACCTTAAATATTTTCATGTATTTTCTGCCTTAAAATAAAAGCAAAAACATACTCATTCTCTCATTCACATATTTCTTTGTTGAATGCTGGCTGAGTTCTTGCATGGTATAAGGCATAGTGTTAGGCATGGAGGACACATAGAGAATCAGGACCTTCGTCATGATTACTGTAGTTACTTCTGCCAAAGGTCTTACTGTTTGGGAGAAATATATTTCCATGAGAAAAAAATGAAATTTACGGGAATTTATCTCATGAGACATGTTGGCATACAGATTCAGGAAAAATTCTTTCCTTTCTTAATATCTGTAAATAAGAGATTATGGAGTATTTAAGTATCTATAATAGGGTGTTGAATCATTAGGTCAAAAGAAGTTGGGTAGCAGATAAAACTGCTTCTTCTGGGAAGGCTAGAGAAAACTGAAAACAGATGATGGGGTGGGATAAGAAGTTTAAAATCAAGGGAAAATACTAGACCAATGTAATAGCTGTTTTTGTTGTTGTTGTTTTTAATGCAATAATGCAAGATGACAAACAACTCTTAAATCCCAATGGCAACCATTAGTTCTTTGCTTATGGGTCTGCTTGTCTGCTGAGGTAACTCTACAGCGGTGAGTTGATATCAGACCTACTCTTTTTGTACTTTTGGAAGGATCTGTGACTTCCAGGGACATCCCTTTCTCATGATGGATGACAGGGCCACATTCTCTTTCCAAGCTAGGAGAGGATCCTTCCTTTCTTCCTATCTTCTAGTGTTTACCAGCAATCCTTGGCATTCCTTAGCTTGCAGCATTGTAACTCCAGTTTCTGCCTCCATTTTAGCATAGCCATCTTCCTTGGTGTCTTTGCGTCTAAATTTCTTCTTCTAAGGACACCAATCATTGGATTAGGGCCCATTCTAACCCAGTATGACCTCATCTTCACTTGATTGAATTTTGAAACACAATCTTTCATTTTCTATTCACCAGGCTTAATAGTTACCCAGGATATTCCTCTTGCCTGAAATATACTTCCCTTTCTCAGCTAGTCATATGCTATCTCATACATCTGCATCCTCCATGACATTCTAAATGTATTGTGGATGGGTTTGAAGACTTGCTCACTTCCATATTTTTCTATACTACTTGGCATTTGGTAGGTTGTCAAAACAGCTTGTTGAATTTATTTTAAGTGAGAAAAACATGTTCAGTGATTTATCTGGTTTAAGATCAGATATGCCGAATCCCAATTATAAGAAGTTTGCCCTCCGTCATAATGTGCAGGAAACCATGCCTTTCCCTAGGAAAACAGATTAAAGGGAGATGACATTGAAACAAAGAGCTCCTATTTAGAATTCTAATAAATGATGCTATTAGATGTGATTTTCTGAAGATACCTCTAATTGGAGTCATGCCTTATTCAGAAGTGATTAAAGGTATCATTTAGGCAAAAAAATCAATCTCCTCTTTTTGATTACATCTGTAATTATAATGCATTAACAGAACAACTGTAAATACAGAGGCCTCATATGCTTTTGACATCAAAATACAATGGTGAAAGCAGTAAAATGACTGAGATGGTATGTCAGCCAAGTCATGGTAATTACCTCAAAGTGTCCATACTATCAATCCAGTGTCATAATGTGTTGTAGAAAGAATGTCTTATGTGGTTTATTGATGTTTTGGCAGGTGATTCACAGTCCTTCTCCTTTTAATTATGAATCAGTTTCCAAAATTTCCATCATGTACCAAGGTATGCCTGAGCTATGCTTAGAAACTCCTGGTGTTAGGAGTTTGAAATAATCCAGAAATCATCTCTTCTAACTTTCCCTCTTTTACTTTGTAGGAGGTGAAACTGAGACTCACAAATGGGTTGGCACAAGGACCCAGGATTCCTTCATTGACTGGCCCACACTACTCACTTTACTTCTGACATGAGCTAACACTCCACTCGCATGCCTCCCAATGTAAATCAAATTCATTTTAATAAACACTTTTTCCTTATGAGCTTCAAGATGTAAGTGATAAAAACCCAAATCAAACTAGCATCAGCCTATCTAATTGTAAAGAGTACAGGTCCTTGTGTTTCCACATGATCCAATGATGCCATCTGGACATGGTCTCACCCTTCCCTTATCTTGTCTCTGCTTTCAGTTATATTGGCTCAGCTTCCAGGCAGACTCTCTTTCTCCTGGCAGGAGGGCTTCCAGATGTGCTACATGTATGTCCCACCCTGTTCTCAATTCCAGCTAAAATAAAGAGATATCCCATGACACCACACATCTGTGTCATAGGGTTGCATGCTATTGATTAGATGGACTTGGCCACTTATTTATCTTCCAAAAATCATTGTGGTCAAGTAGATAGAATAAAATAACTGATCATTTCTGGGTCATGTGCCCACACTGGAGTCCACAGGGGAATGAGCTCTAATAAATCATAGGGATTGTGAGTGGGAGAAGGTAGCTCTTAAAGTAGAGTCAGAGAAATGAAAGGAATCTGAAGGAGGGTAGCATTTTATCTCCAACATCTTCAGCATTGTGAACTTCTGATGAAAATGAAAAAAAAAAAAGACCAAATTTCTGTCAATTTTATTATTATTTCAAATTCTTCAGGCAATGTATCTCCTTATTGCCTACATCCAGGAAGAATTGCTGTCATGGCTAACCCTCCCTAATTTTTGGTAAGTTACTATCTCTAATAACACAGGGAAAGGAAAACATAACAAGTTTCCATCATAAATGTAGATGACTACTTAATAATACCAATAGTATCTGGGTGCATACAGTACTTGATACTTTATAGAATGTTTTCACATTGATATTAGAAGACTTTTTCTTCTGTGTCACCGAGGAGGAAACTGAGCTTTTAGAGAATTGAAATGGAGTTCCTAAGGTCACATAGCAAGTTAAGGGCTGTTTATTCAGTTTCTCTGTGTAAGCTGTGGGCTTTTCTATTTATACCCTAGATCAAACATCACAGTCTCATTTTCATTGTCAGCCTTTTGCTTCTAATAGGTGTCAGGGTCATGCATTGGAAGAGAAAATCACGAGTTAAAAATAAATAGAACACATAGAAAGATGAGGCTTGGGGTAAAAAAAAAACCAGGATGAAAAGTTCCCATAATGAAGAAATCTCTATTTTCAGAGAGAAATTAGGGGCATCTCTATTCTCCTAAATGCAAAAATATTTTCCTATTAAGTCCTGCTCATTCCCAAGCATTATTATTATTATTAACTAAAAAAATCAAGAACCTTTTTTTTTGTTGTTGTTCTGTCAAGACATTTTTTAGACATGCTGATGATTTATAGATAAAACAAAATTTTTAGCCAGAACCCTATTGTGGGAATTCAGAACATTTTCAGGGGCACTGACATTGTCAAGCCAAACCATGACCCTGAGAATTTTTCAACAGTATTAAAAAATTTTAGTGGTCATGACAATACCTAGGTTTTTTATGGAAAATGTAGGGTCACTAGGTTCTATTCCCAAACTTAACTAAATTAGAATCTTTCTTATGACCAAGACAATATTCTTTCAATAAACACCCCAATACTGGGCTTCATGTCTGGAAGAGTACTTGGTTGTTAAAGTAATTTGTTTTTTCCTTTAATAAGTATAAAATAAGTACTATGGATACTTTCCTACATTAAAATATATCAGTGAAAAAATAAAAGACAGTACCCATACCCTTAAGGATATACATTCTAGCCAGAGAGACAGATGGAAAAGAGCATAATAGGTAATTCAGCTATATAATATCATGGATGGAGAAAAAGTAGAGCAAGGGAAAGGCTTAGGAATACCTAACCTGAGTGCGTATAGTTAGGGAGTAGAGGACAAGTCACTACTAAAATAAATAAATTAGTAAGGACAGAACTCACTGAAAGACTGAAAGGGGTTGAGGGAATTCATAAAGTGTATTCTGTGGTTGGGGGGAGGATGGTTCTAGGCAGAGTGAACAGAGTAAAAGCGCTGCATGATAGAGCAAGGAGGTCACTGTGTTTGGAGCTCAGAGAGTCAGGGAAAGAGTAAGATTCAGCCTCAGTTGAGCAAGTGCAGAGAACCAGGCTGTGTATGAATTTTCAGGACATTTTTAAAAAGTTGTCTTTTACTCTGATTGAATTGAGGAGGCCTGCAGCATTTTGAGCTGAGGAATTCCATGATCCTTTCAAAAGGATCACTCTGCATGTTGTGTTGAAAACAGTCTATAGATTGAGAAGGGCTGTAGCAAGAAGATGGGCTGGGAGGCTGTTGAAACAGGCCAGGCTAAAGATTGTGGTAGCTCAGAGAAGGGTGGTAACAGGTAGAGAGAGTGAGAAGTGACCAGCTTCTGGATATATTTTGAAGTTGTAGCCACCATGATCTTCTAATGAATTGTATGTAAGGTGAGAGAAGAAAAGGAACAAAAAAACCACTACAGGTATCTAGGCTAGAGTAGCTGAAGTTGCTAGCAATTTTGGGAGAAAAAGCAGTTTTGACTATTTTGGGTTTGAGAGGTCCTATAAACATCCAAAATATAATGCCAAGCAAGTGCCCGAGGTTTAAGAAAGAAGCATATATACCGGTATATATACACAATGGAATACTATGCAGCCATCAAAAGAAATGAAATCTTGCCATTTGCGACAACATGGATGGAACTAGAGCGTATCATGCTTAGCGAAATAAGTCAAGCAGAGAAAGACAACTATCATATGATCTCCCTGATATGAGGAAGTGGTGATGCAACATGGGGGCTTAAGTGGGTAGGAGAAGAATAAATGAAACAAGATGGGAATGGGAGGGAGACAAACCATAAGTGACCCTTAATCTCACAAAACAAACTGAGGGTTGCTGGGGGGAGGGGGTTTGGGAGAAGGAGGTGGGATTATGGACATTGGGGAGGGTATGTGCTTTGGTGAGTGCTGTGAAGTGTGTAAACCTGGTGATTCACAGACCTGTACCCCTGGGGACTAAAAATATATGTTTATAAAAAATAAAAAATTAAAAAAAGTAATAAAAAAATAAAAATAAATAAAAAAAAAGAAAGAAGCATAGAATGAAAATATAGATACAAGGCAGTTCAACAGGAAGAAGCTGGGGTCTAATGAGAAACCAGCAAATGACTTCAAGAAGGGGCAGTCACTGAAGTAAAAGCAAAACCCAAAAAGTGCCAAGAAGGTTGGTTCCATGAGAAAAATGTCCATTATGAAATAATTTATGCTGTCACCTAACACTACACCTAACCATATTCAGGATTACTCTTGGTTTTGCAGAACGTGTGGATTTTATTCAGCTATTTAACAAATAGCTGCTAAGCATATGCCATGTGCCAGGCAGGCTGCTGGGAATTAATCATCAATCTCTGGAGTCCGGAAAGCTCTCTCAGATGAAGTGATGTCTAAATTTTTACGTGGAAAAGATGAATAGAAATTAATGAGGGAGAGATTTCGGCGATGTGGGAAAATGTTTCAGGAAGAAGGAACACTATGTTTCTGGAGGCAACTAGTATCTCTGTGAAACTGAAAGTAATTCAGCCTGGTGGGATCCTAGGATTCAAGTGTGGATGGAACAAGCAAGGTCTAGAAATAAGCACAAGACCACAAAGACCTCGAGAACCAGGATAAGTTGGGGTTTTCCGAAGGATAGAGTAGAAACTTTGAAGGTTTTTAAAAAGGGAAACGACGTGATTAATTTGCATTTTGACATTACCTTGTCTGCTTTATAGCATATGGGCTAGTGTGATGGCTTATTTTATGTGTCAAGTTGGCCAGACCATTATGCCTAGATACACGGTAAAATACTATTTTGGGTATTTCTGTGAGGACTTTCAGATGAGATTGACATTTACATCAGTGGCCTTTCCAGATTGTGTGTGGGCCTTGTCCAATCAGGTCAAGGCCTGAGTAGAACCAAAGATTGACCGTTCCTGAGCAAGAAGAAATTCTGCCAGCAGATGGCTTTTGTACTTGAACCACAGTTTTGGATCTTATCTGGTCTCTAGCCTGAGAGCCTTTGGACTTGAACTGTAACATCAGCCCTTCCCTGGGAATCCAGACTGCTTGGTCCACACCGCAGATTTTGGACATGCTAGACTCCATAATTTCATGAGCAAATTCCTTAAAATAAATCCTTCTTTCTATATATAAACATGCATCCTGTTGGCTCTGTTTCTCTGGGGGAACCCTAACTAACACAGTTGGGGAGGGGAAATTGAAAACAGGCACCCCCCCCCCCCCCCCGCCCCAGGCTCTGCATATACTGTGTGAGTTTGGGAGGCTCCGTGGACATTTATTTGCTTTTCCCAGCCCACTCTAAACCAAGGATTCTAAAGAGGCTGTCCCAAGTTCTTTAGGACTGCTCCTGGAACAAGAACCAGAGCCAGGAGCCAGTGTCCTTATTATTTGCCAAAGCTGAAATGGGAAAAGCTCATTTCAAACTGGCAAGATCACCCCTGTAATTTAATTTTAAATGAAACTTCTAAAACATTTAAAAGTTTTTATTTATTAATCATCTTGTACTTTGCATGCATCAGTAGTTTTGTCTTATACATACAGAGATATTCTCTAAATGTTCAAATGAATTCCTGGCAAGTAGAATGAGAAATAAGAATGAATAAATAAGGATTTGGCGACCCACTTTGAAAGGTTGCCAACTCAAATTGTTCAATCCCTCCAAGGGTGTTTTGAAGCAAGTAAAGAAAACTCGGTGAAGAAAAAAATCTTTCCATTTTCTCTCTCTCTCTCTCTCTCTCTCTTTTTCAAGACAGGTTGGGTCCATTCAGAATGAGAAATGGAAGCTCTAACCAGGGCCACTTCTCTATTGATGTTCCAAGAACCCTGATGGTTCCCTGCCACAAATCTCACACAACTTTAAGGAGCATTTCTTGCCTGCACATCCAGAAAGTCTCTTGATCTCTTGGGAAGCTTCAGGCTCCTCACCAGTTTTTCTCATGTTCAGTTGACCAGATAACCAAGAGGTGTGCTTTCTCTCTCCATATTGTCCTAGCTATGAAGAAATGTTCAGCCATTACTTTGGGGACTTAAAAAAAATAACAACATCTTCCATGTTGAGAAGTATTGCTTTTACAATTCAAAATTGTTCTAAATGATGACAGAAAAAAGATAAACCTATTTAAAGAGAAAGCAAGAGAGTGGATTTTCAGAACCCTTTGGAAGATGTGTTAAAGTAACTCATTTGATTTCTTGAAACAACTTTCTTCTCTCACCCAAATAAATTAAGGAAAACATCAAAATATCTAGCATTTGACAATTCTCAGCTTCAAAAAATAACATGGAAAAAGTGTAAAACTATAAACATAAAATAGAAGTTTAGGAGTAAACACCCCTCCCCTTCTTTTTCCCTGAAGATTTTGACCTTGTTTCTAACTTCACTCTTAAAAATACTGTATCTCCAACAGCTAACTGAAGCTATGCAGTGTATTTTGTAGCAGGAAAATAAGGGTTAAAGGCATGGGATCTAGATGCAATGCCAGCTGTGGCCATGTTATGCTTGTCCTCAGTAACATAAGTATGGCAATGGTTTATACCTCATGCTGTTGTTTTGAGAATTAAATTCTATCACATACCAGATGGGGGTGGTGTCAAGTGCTGAAAACATTTTTAAAAGACTTTCCTTCCCTGGATATTATACAGAACTGATAAATTATTGAACACTAAAAAAAAAAAAATAATAAAATTCCTTTCTCTCTTAATTTTTCCCTTGCCCCTTCTCTTTCTTCCTTCTTTTGTCCTTCTCCAGTAGTATTATGGGTGGGACCAGGCTCTTCGACCCACCACTGTGGACTAGTGATTTTCAGACTGCTCCTTTTCATGTACAGTTCTCTTCTTTTACTCTGCTGCCTCACCTCAGAAGTTTCCAGATTAGTTCTTCATTTCAGGTTCATTTACTAAGCTCCATTCTCCACGGGGTCTTTGGGGAGATGGAATTTGTAAATAGCTTCTGTTGCCCATTTAGTTAATCTATTGCCCATTTAGTCCCAGGCCTTATTTCTGAAGTTGTTGACCTAGTCAAGAATCTAAGTCCACTGCACACTCTGTAGTGCTGGAGTTCTGTTGAGCTTCCACCCTTGTCCCCCCCTGTTCTCTCTCCATATCTCTCACAAAAGTTCCTTGCTCCTTCATAACTCTTTGCTCTTCACCGAAAGCCCTCCTTGCCTGGTTTTGTGTGTTGTTTTCAGTTAAGTTCTCATCCACTGCTAGATGGGTCTGGGAAGTGTTGGGGGAGGGTAGGAGTCTTCCAAGTCAGAGGGTAGAGAAAAGAGACAATGACATTTAAAGGGAATGACTTAAAAGTAATCAAACACGTTTGCATTGTGAAAACTTCTGTTGCAATTTTCTGTATTTGCTTATACTGAAAAAAAAAAAAAAACAACAAAAACTATATCTTTTTTATTTGGAGAGAGCACCAAAAAAAAAAAAATTTCTCATTTTACCTCATTTATAAGGTATCCCTGTGGGAAAGGGAAGAAAGGTGATCTTGTCACAATTATAATGGCATAGAGCCTTGCTCAATCTGCAAACACTTTCATGGAGTTTGTAATGTTTTTCCTAGGATTACAGATAGTAGAACATCAGCATGGGATTTGAGGCATAGAAAAGATAAAAGTTTTGGTGTCTCTTTGACAATAAGCACCTGTCCAGAAATTAAAAGAGACTGAGACCTGTGTGTCTCAGTTGTTTAAGCATCTGCCTTCAGCTAGGTCAGGATCCCAGGGTCCTGGGAAATCCCAGGGTCCTGGAATTGAGCCCCACATCAGGCTTCCTGCTCAGTAGGGAGCCTACTTCTGCTTCTCCCTCTTCCTCTACCCCCCTCTCTCTGTGCTGCTCACAAATGAATAAATAAAATATTTTTAAAAAAGAAATTAAAAGATTCAGTGTTTTGGGGTTTCTTGCATTCTAAGATAAATTTGGCAACATGAGCTTGCAATTTCTCAAGACAACAATTGGATGGGACTTAATAGTAGTTGCCTTTAGATGGAGTGTGTCCTCCCCAGTTACCCACAGCCCCCACCACTCCCATTGTGCTATGCTAGGTCTATATTATTTTTTTTATAATCCTATAAAGCGCTGTATACACATTTGAGTTTCTAAAACATAGAATGGGAGATATATTCATTATGTAGCCAAATTTTCTATCTCTTGTTAGCCTTCTAATTTTCAGAACTGAAATCAATTATGCCTACTTTGTACCAGCTAGTCCTAGAAATAGTGTATTGCTGATCTAGCATCAAATTCATCCTGCTGTTTCTCATACTATTTTCTGGGGTTGAGAGACCAAGGGCACAGTAGGTCCCAGATAGAAATGTAATAATGAATCTAATTTCTTAAATGACTCTATTTAGGAAAAAACATGTTTCTTTTCTTCTGATATATTGCAGCCTGTTGGATGCTTTCACCATGATCACAAGACTCTGTTACTTTATGGACATGTCTAGGTCAGTGCCAGAGGCAGCCTTCCCAAGGTTCATTATACCATTTTCCTTGAGGTCTTTCATTTCCTCAGGTCATCACCACTGAACTGTGTGCAAATCTCTACTGCCATGTTGCTAACTACCCTTCTGTCCAATCTGAGAGAAATTCCTATTCTTTCTCTTCACCCTCAAAGACATTCGTTTTCCTCAGTACTTAACACTAAGTATTGTCTCTGAGTATGTTCTTCTGTTCTTTCTAATAAAAATATCTGAAGTGAAAAATTAAATATATAAATGAATGCTAATGTCCTAGCTAGCTACTTGAAACAAGAGAAAAGACCAGAATATATACAAATCAATACATTGATAAGGAGACCCACCATTCTTTGTTACCCTACTGACCATTAGTTCCAACCTAATTATCTGGGGCTATATGGAACTTACCACCCTATGATCATTCTTTGGTTCTAGAACCATGGAGTGGTTCTAGTACCATGGTGGGTAAAGTGGAAGAGGGCTGAACATTTGTTTAATCCTCTGTCACATTACACATTACATCACATGGGGATAAGAATGCTTTTATATTATTTTGTAGCTGTCTGCTTGAGGAAATCAAAGATTATGGACTGATTATGCCTGTTGATATCCCTGAGAAGTATTCCTACTAACCTGGTATTATTCCAGAGGGAAGATTTCATGGTTTAGAGGGATATTCTGCAAGAAAAATGATGTGTGATATTTCAGAATTAGAAAAAGTCTCAGAAGAGAACCAGGGTATCTGAAGTGTCCTAAAAAAGAAATCATAGTAATTGGGAAGGAGCAAGATGGTGGAGAAGCAGGAGACTGAAATATCATCAGGTTCCAGAAGTTCAGTTAGATAGTTATCAAACCATTCTGAACACCTATAAACTAAACAGGAGATAGAAAAGAAGAAGAGCAGCAATTCTAGGAACAGAAAATCAACCACTTTCCAGAAGGTAGGACATGCAGAGAACTGACTCTGAGGTGACCTATGGGAAGAGAGACCACAGGGGGAGGGGCTGGCTCCCAGCAAGCGGTAGAGCAGTGCAGCACAAAACCAGAACTTTTAGAAGTCTGCTCCACTAAGGGATGTTGCTTGAGATGCTAAGTCGGGGGTGGAGGCCTTGGGGGGACAGTGTGGTCTCAGGACCCACAGGGACACAAAAAGACTGGGATGTCTGAAGATAGCAGAGCTCCCAGGTATCAGAGTGGGGAAACCAGCTGCAGAGATAGAGCTGAGGAGGATGCTCTCAGCTTGGGGTTACCTTAAACCGTGGTCCAAGGCACAGTCAGACCAGTAATCTTTGAGCAGAGACCCCACAAGTGGCAGATCCAGCAAGGCTTACCTTCCTCCTCCAGGAGGAGTGGCATCGGAGTGCACTGCAGGAATCTGCTGGGTTTGGAGACTCCAGTCAGGGTAAGCACCGGAGATAGAAATGCTCGGTCATAAGCGGGCGGGCCTGGAGCATGGCAGGAGACCAGGTAGATGGGAGGGATTGACTGCTTGTCTCTGAGGGCACACTGAGGAGTGGGGCCCTGAGCTCTTGGCTCCTATAGCCAGAGACTAGGAGGCCACCATTTTCATTCCCCTCCTCCAAAACCTAATGGAAAGCATTCAGGGAACAAAAGGTCCCCTCGAGAGAGCGAACCGGAGCAGATTGCTTTAGCCTAGCTCCTGGCAAGGGCGGGACAATTCTGCCTCGGGCAAAGACATTTCAGAATCACTGCAACAGAGCCCTCTTTCAGAAGATTAGCAAGAACATCCAGATAGAACTGTAGAAATCCAGAGCTAGGTCTTTTCAAAAAGACCTAAAAAAAGTTGAAAATAGATCTACCTTATGACCCAGCAATAACACTATCGGGTATTTTCTCTAAAGATACAAATGCAGTGATCCAAAGGGGCACTTGCACCTGAATGTTTATAGCAGTGATGTCCACAATAGCCAAACTATGGAGAGAACCTGGATGCTCATCAACAGAAGCATGGATAAAGAAGATGTGGTATATATATATATATATATATACACAATGGAATACTATCAAAAGAATACCGTGGATGGAACTAGAGGGTACCATGCTAAGAAAAATAAGTCAATCAGAGAAAGACAATTATCATATGATCTCTATGATACGAGGAATTTGAGAGGCAAGGCAGAGGGTCGTGGTAGGTAGGGAGGGAAAAAATGAAACAAGATGGGATTGGGAGGGAGACAAACCATAAGAGACTCTTAATCTCATGAAAAAACTGAGGGTTGCTGGGGGATAGGAAGGGGAGGGATAAGGTGGCTGGGTTAATGACATTGGAGAGGGTTTGTGCTATCATGAGTGCTGTGAAATGTGTAAGACTGATGATTCACAGACCTGTACCCTGGGACAAATAATACATTATATGTTAATAATAAAAAAGAATATATCATAGTAGTTTGGAATATGAGTAGGGGAATTTACCCATTATAATCACCACTTCTGTGGGGAATGTCTGGGGCTTTCTCTTCCCAAGGTAAGTCACAAATCACGAGCCACACCCATAGGATCATAGCTCTCTCACCATCCCGCTACTTGCATGAGTTTATGTGTGTGCACACACACATAGTCCACCAGTTATGTGAACATGTTCATGTATTTGAGCATACTTGTGTTCTCTCTGCTGGATCGAATGCAGAAACTGCAGCATCAACTGCAAATGCACATCTTTTGCATGTCTAGATTTACATAATTTGCAATATACAGTGCAAGCTGAGAAGAACTGGTTCTTCACTCATTCCATAATTGGGTCTTTTTGGTGGTATTCATTCTTTGGTCACAATAGCTCCTTTCAATCCTAACTTTATTGGACAAGTGTGTCCTGACATGATGCTTCCCTTACATATAGTGTCTATCGGGTGCTGCTGGGACATTCTAAAGTCACAAGAGGTGAAAATCACTAAGCTTGTCACCAAATGATTTGCTTACTTTAGGAGAGTTCCCACTCATTTGAGAGGTGCTACATAATCTAACTGGGCAGAGGTTTTGTATGCTCAACCTCTTTTTTTCCAGTACTAATACAAGATCTGGTAGATGGCAAGCTCTGAGCAAATGTTTCTTGGAAAATGATGAAAAGGAATGAAAGGTGAATAAGCCTGGTTGCCCATATTGAATGGTAAAGTGGAAAGAATTTACGAGGATTTGGAGATGAGACCAGCCTGGGTAGGAATTCAAGTCCTTTCACTCTCACAGGCAAACTCTTTCTGATCTTGAGTGTCTTTTACTTGAGGAATATGGTAAGGATTAAATAAGTACTAAATTTTTACAGAGCTTAGCATAATGTCTCTAGCAGATATGTATTGAATATTAAATGAATAATGTTTACCATAATGTTTACCATGTTTCATGTTTAAAGCCAATTTTTAAATTAATTATCCTTCATACAAAATACCTAAGAGAACATTTAATAATTACTGTGAAGTTTATATATAATATAATTTGTGATATATATGCTAACTCTTCTAGTGATGATAATTAACAAAAGCAAAAACAATAGTATCTACTGTTTACATACCACTTACCATGTGTCTTGTAGGGTACTAAGGACTTCTCATGGGTTATTACATTTCATCTTTACAACAGCCCTATGAGGGAGCTGTAGTTGTATCATTGCTTTACAGATGGATTAAGTAGCTGCACAGTCATATACCTAATATGTGACAAGTTTGAGCTCCAACTCAAATCTTCCCAACAGCAAGTCCCAAGTTCTGAAGCTTTCTGTTGCTTCTTGCAAAAGCTGAGATTCTACAAACTGGCTCTTACTAATAGATTATATATGTATGTATGTATCTGAACCCAATGAAACTACACACACACATCCTTTTAAGTTTTATTTATATTTCTTAGTTCAAGAATTACACACTAGCCAACATTATTATATATTTACATGCTGAAACTGGCTGTAGTAAGTTTAAATTCAAGAAAATAATTCTTATGTGCTACTCATTTATAATCCTCATTTGTTACTATCTCATGTATCCCAGAGATTTTAGTAGTTCTGTTTTTAGAAAGACATGAAAATAGATGCAATGATATTCACTTGTGTTTTGCATTTTCTAGCCATTGGAAAATGTGCATTATGTGCATATTAAGAAAGGCTACAAGGTAATTAGTAAGGCTGATAATCACTACATTGTGAAGAAACTAGAATATCATTTTTTATAAAAGGACAATTCAGAACTGTGCAGGGACAATATTCATAACAGAACTATTTAAACACCCATGCAAATAAAATTTTGAAAATGCGATGGAATTTAAATAATTGGCAACTTTGTTTGGAATAATTATGCTTAAAGTGACCATGGTTGAACTCAAATTGCTGAACAGAAAAGGAAGAGATACAAGCTGATGGAACTCTCAACTTGTTCCAGGTGCTACAAGGACACACACATGGGCATCAGATTAGGAGACAGTTGACAGGAGAGAAGACAGTTGGTTTTGAAAGTTAAAAAACACAAAGTTTTGTCATCATTTTGGATCTATTTATGTTTATCACAAAAGAACTTTTCAAAGCAAATTAAAATCTGATGTCAGAATTTTGCATATATCCACAGAAATGTTTTATTTTAATTTTCACATAACTAATAGATTATTTAAGGGTGTTGCTGCTTTTTTTTTTTTTAATGATTTCTTTAGGGCAGTATCTTAATTCACATTCTGTTGGCTCCTTACTAGTTTTTACAATGTTCCTAGTGTATTTGGAAAATATTTTTTAAACCTTTGGTGTAAAGCAGTCTTTTTTTTTTTTTTTAATTTTTTCCCATTTTTCCTTTTTTCTTTCCTTTTTTGTTTTTTAATAATTCTGGAGTCTTTGGTTAAAAGGAATAATACTATCTAAGGACAAAATGCTATTATTAAAAAAAAAGTCTGTGTGTATTATGTGTAATAAATTTCTGGAACAGGTATGAATAATAAGCACTTTTATTTCCTGTAGTGCCATCAATATAAACTTTTACTCTTTTAAAATTGAGATTTAAGTTACAACCTTTGGTTTCTTGAACTCTGACATATAAAAAACTCTACCAAGTTATCAATGATCACTTCTGCTTTTCCCATTTCCATTTCTAAGGCTATCTCTTGGTGGTTACATTGACTACATAAACACTACAGCATTTCCCATAAAGGGGATGAAAGTGGGAGCAAGTGAGCGGAAAGTGAGAGTATGTGTGTTTAAATGTGTGTGTGTGTGTGTGTGTGTGTGTGTATACACGCATGTTCATGTACATGTGTGTGGCTGTGTGTGTGACAACAAATTGAAACCCTTCTGTCTGGGATCCCAAACCATTTATGCAAAAGGGTGTTTAAATTACTCTGCTGGGGCACTGCAGTAACTGTACTTAGTAAAAAATAAATAAAAATTAAGAAAAAATTAAACAATTATTTGTATCTATTGACTAGTCATTTACAGCATGTTGAATTATTTACATAATATTATAACACATGAACTTAAGCCATAAACAGAATTAGCACGTTGCCTTACCATAAAATACAAATTAGAAGTTAAAAATATTTAAGAAATCTGTTTTAATATTTACACACGCTCAGTGAAAGTTATGGTTGCTCACATTACATGGACTCTGTACACTTAGCAAAATGGCATGATTGCTACAGTTAAGAGTATTTGCCCTAACCAACATGGTGGGGTTTAGTTATTTATTTATTTTTTTTTACCTCCTTCAAGGAGGAATTTTTTTTAATCATTTTCTGTTTTCTTAAGACTTTGTTTTTAAATCACCAATAGACAATGTTATTTGTTTCCTTGAAAAAGAGAGCAAGTAGACAAGCAATGTGAGAACTAGTTAATTCCCGATGTTCTGAGGTACAGTACTATTGTAGTGTCAAACTGTGCAATGGTTCATAAGAACTGTAGGCATTGATCTGCTGATAGAGAAATGCTCAGGACCCTGTATTACTAGTTTCAATATGTTGATTTGTTGGCTGCCAATTAAAAATACTCATACACTGGTTTAATGAAGGAAATAAAACATATTAGCTTACTCCTTTTGTTTTCCAACATATGAATGCATATATATGTATGTATGTTTACATGGATCTATATATACACATATATACATGTAGATATGTTGTAAGACCTGTCTTTATTGATTGTTTTGCTGTTTTTGTTGTTGAGGATGAATTTAATCATAAAACTGGAACACAGTTACCTATCGAAAATGGAAATTGTGTTAGTTGTCAATTTAGTGCAGGTCTTGCTTAAAATGAACATGATTCATTTTCCCACTGCATTCCACTGAACTTTCTCTATGTGTTGTGCTTTTTTATAAGCTGACAGACTTTTTGTGTTCCTAATGCTAGAATGTAAAGTCTTTTGGTTCATAAACCATTTTTATTATTATTATTATTATTATTATTATTATTTTTACTTAGCACTGCTTTTGAAGACATGAGAAGAGAAAAGGTCTAGATGGCACTGCTTAAGTATTTTCCCCTGTTATTAAATTGCAGTAGAAAGAATTGTAACATTCCTTATGCAAACACATGATTATGTTGCATGAGTTTTCAATTCTGAAAATGCATTTCATACCTACTAGCAGTCATGTACAATATATATATACAGATTGAGATCAAAGGTTTCATTTAGACTGTGCATTTTAGAGTCAGAATTTGCCTATGAATTTCACAAAGATGAAAAACACCTTAATTGCTGGCTATCTGGCTGTTTCATAATCAAAAGAAAACTATATATATATATGTATAAAGTGATAGTAATACCATATCAGAATTGCCAAAACACATTTTTGTGGTCCTTAAATTTAACCACTGGATATCAAGCTGACTGGTCTTCAAAGATTTATGAGATCTAGCACCCCTCCCCAACCCGCCCTCAATTTGGTGACTACAATCCAATTCAACTACAATAAAAATAGAGTTAAAATTAAATTCTACATCTACTGATATCTCTGGGCAGGATGAATCAGTCGTTTCTACCTATGTGGCTATTGAATGCCAATATATGAATTTTGCTCTAGAGCATCTGTATCAAGCTCCCATGTTTCTCCTTTTTCTGTTTTGTTTTGTTTTGTTTTGTCACTGTGAGCAGAAATGAATCCCTGGTCACATGCTTTTGAGGCTCATGTTGCAAAATTTCGTGTCTCACTTTGATCTAGATTACTGTGGTGACTTCCCTGGACATTGAAATTTTGTTGTAACCATAAATGACAATATCAAGGATTTTTATGGCTTTTATGATAATTGCAGATAAGAGCCCATTTCTAGACTTGGGCTCTGAGTTGTCTCTAGAAAAACCTTTCCAGAATGGAATTTGGAGTTGTGCACCTGAGTTATCGATATGCTCCTTCCTGATATATGTTACTCAAACTTTAATCCCTGGCAACAAGGGACAGGCACCTTTATTAGAGTGATGCCCTAAAATGATTGCCTAGGAGAAATCGTATCCCTGGAGAAGCTTGAGGAATTTCTACTCTGAGCCTATGAACAGAAACTTAGTTGGATTCTGCCCAAAGACCATACTCAGAGGTGTTCAAGTGTATAATCAAAAAATAAAGGCCAGAGTTCCCTTTGCTGGTGAAGGAGAAAAAAAATACCTCCCATCTTGGAGAAAATTTAGAAAACTGAATACTAAACCCTTTTTTACCCCCTCTCTCTGAAAATTGGAATAGGAGGGCGTCAGAACTCCATCATATTCCAAGCTGCTGAATTATTAGGGGGGAAAAAACCATACATTTAATCCACAGGCAAATACTGGCCTTGGCTACTATGCACAATTAGGGATGTTACTTTGAAAAATAAGTGTTTTTGTTTTAAAAATAGAAATAGCAAAGTCATCCTCCAAGAAAAAATTCAATCAAATCAAACTTTAAGGAGAAATTAGCGATTCACTATTTTCTCCAAGAAAACAAAGTATGAACCTCACATTGATAGAAATAAAATATATTAGCTTATTCTCTTTCCTGTCTTACATATGAATGCATATGTCCAATTAGTATAGAAAGCATCACACTGGCATAATTCAAAAATTGGATAAAAACAATACATCATGCCTGCCTATCAGTTACATATTTTTCTATAATATCGACTGAGGCTCATAACATTCATCATGTTAATGTGGCTTTGTTTTTATCCTATGCTACACTACTTTTCATATTTTCTCTCATTAGGTCAATTGCAATATACACTATGTAAGCATCCTTAAAAAGTCAAATCCAACAAACCCACAAACTAACTCTACTTGTGCACATAATCCTTTAAGTATTGTTTGCTATGAAAAATACAAAGGTGAATTCCGCTGCACATAAGGAAATGTAGTTCAATCAATCTCTTCAAAGCCTTACTTTGTCTATCTCCTAAGAATATAATCAGGATTTCAGAAACAAGAAAAGCTGGAAAGGACCATTAATCCTTTAAAGAAACGAACAAATCCTTCTTTTGAAATACCCTATTAAATTCAGAAATAAACTTACAGGGAAATGTTGTAGAGACATTGTCTGAGAGGATCAACCTGTTTGCTAGCTTTGTCTGTGCTTTATGTTAGTGTATTTGAATGACTCGCAATCTAACCTACATCTAAGATACTTCTAATTTTGCTAACTTTTTTTATTTTGTGGTTGTCTTTTGATTAGATAAACTGTAAAAACTTCTTTAGATCTGCTATCAAAAGCTTGTGAAGTTGGGGGAAAAAAATCTCTCTCACTGGACATTTTGCTGTGTACAAAATATGTATAAACCAGATGCTGCGTGGGGCTGATAAGGGTCATGCTGCTCATTTGCTTTAATTTTGTTACAACAGTCACTTCTGTTTTCACTCTGCTCTGGATTATTAACTCTTATTTTAACCACCAAGGAAATAGCTTTTTAGAAACATTTCTTGGCCACCATGCATGATAATGTTCAGCAGTCCCGTTTCTAACTGTCACAATGGAAGACATCAGTGTTGACTCGCTAGGCTCAAGCAGAGACTGGCCAAATTGGTTACCGAGTCTTTGTCTGCAGTCTCCCTATCCCGTTTGAACTACTTGAGAACCTTCTGGAATCCAGTGGGAATTATCTTCCCATGACACAATTATCACCTTAATAAGACCAGGCATAGACCGTCTTCAGTAAGCATGTTTGCATGGCATTGCAAATAATGTTTCATAAGCACAGTGCCATCTCAACAGCATGCCAACGTTAGAAATGAAGATGGGGAGTATCTGGGTATGACCACTTCTCAGAAAAATGACTGGCAATGCTACTGAGCCCTCTAAGAATGTCTTCTAAATAATTGCCCTCTGTATAGCCTGCACACTAGGCAGATAAAGTGGAACACTCAGACACAGTCTTGCCAACATGTATACAAATCACTTGCATTTCAACTGGAAAACCACAAGGACCTAGTGTTTACTTAGCAGAAGCAACCCAAATGGTATGAAATGGACCACAGGATAGGCCAGCAACTAAGGTATTTTAGCATCACTTTTGTCCTGGATTGATGTGTTTTCCAAGTCCTACATCAGGCTGTACAACTGGTTTGAGGAGGAATCTAGTCCTTGCTTCCCATGGGAGGCTATGTTTTAGTTCACATAATAAAGCCAATAGACGATGTTGAAGAAGGAAAAAACCACTGGGAAGAATATGCGGGACCACCGATCTATGGCATTCACATCAGTCAAGTCGGGGATGGTGATTTTCAGTTGGGAGGCGCGTCTCCGCAGGCGGCTTTTCTTCTGTGCCACGTGTCGTTCCAGAGCATTTCGGCCGAAACTATGCCTGGGCAAGCCGGCTTTCCGGTACTGGATGCTGGTGGCATCATAGGCCAGCATTGTGCTCCTGGGGTCTCCAAGTCCCATCACAGCCTCAGATGTGGCCATTTCATTTTTTATCTCAAGAGTGCTCAGTAAAATGTTCTCATGTGGGTCCATCTGCAAGGAAGAAGAATCAGAAATGATGATCAAAATGGGAAGTCTTTATTGGTGCTAATTATAGAAGGCACTATGATATGTGGGCTAGGTTGCATTTATCAGCGTGGCCAAGAGAACTGGTTTTGAGATTACATTATCTGAGAGGGATTACAAACAGATATGGCTCATCATTTGACAACCATCATGGCCCCCAAATCTGTGTGTCATTTAGAGCCATTTGAGATCACTGACGATCATCAGGTTATGCTCTGAGATGAGAATATAGTTTGATCAAAGCTCAAGTCTCACAGTTTAACTATCTCATAGATATCTTCCAATGGGTTCCTAATGGGTATAATTTTGATGCCCAAAAATCAGAGGTACTCTGACATTCACCATGCTAATGATCATCTTTCCAAAGATCTGTCAATTACCAAGTTGTTTCAAAGTGGTCATTCAAGAGATGAAGAAGGAAGAGGAGCATACTAGCTGGGTGTGTAGGTTTAGGAGCCAGGTGTCTGGGTGTAAATCTTGGTTCTGCCACTTACTACTTAAATGACAGTAGGTGAATTCCTAATTTGAACTGTGGCTCCATCACTGTAAGCTACACAAGCTTCAGTGTCTCCATCTATTAAGTGGTATGACAGTGTAACCCTAGAGGATTTCTGTAATGACATCATGATATCATAGACTGTTGCTAGTACCATTTTCGTTGCTTCTACTTAGGGGCATACAGAGAATTAGAAGTCATGACACTATAAAAAATTTACAGTTCTGATATGAATACATACAAAATTAAACTGTACTAGGCATGAACTAGTAGTAAGGGATTAATTACTGAATCGTGCTCATAATAAGAGCTTAATTACAGATGAATTCATGATAAAACCAGAACTAAAAACAGTAGATAACACTTGCTATATATGCCAGAGACATTTTCAGGTAACTTCATTCGATTATGCTTCTTAATACCCACAGTTACAAGATACCACCTTAAATTTGCTATGTCAATATAAAGAGGGTAAAAGAAGAGTTTTGACAATAGCAATTCAGGCATCATGTGATGTGCCAAAATGCAGCTGCACTCAGAACAAGGAACTTGAAAATTAGCAGCTGGGCAAACCGTGCCTGGACGAGGGCTGAGTGGGGTGAGAGACTGACTTGAGAGGGGAGGGAGGGAGGCAGGTTTTAAGAAGAAGAGAGTCAGTCCAAAGCTGGTTACACGAAGTGGAATTCTGGGCCTAGGGAGTAGAATTAAGGTGGCCAGTAGATAGGGTGATTTCTATTTGGCTAAGCTAAAAGAAAAGAATGAACACTGACATCATGATACCTAAATACTAAATGACCATGTTAAGTTTTTTTGTTTGTTTGTTGTTTTGTTTTGTAAAGAAGGAGAGATTTGTGTGTCTTATTTTTAAGAGTTCTCAACTGCTATAGATAATAAAACCTAGATGTAACACATTATTATTAATAACAGAGTACATTTATTTTGGTGGAGAATCAGGATATGCCAATTGCCAGTGAAATTTCAAAATATAAAATAAAAGAAAAATGGTCAATAGTAGATAATGATGATATATGGAAGCAAGGGATATAACCAAACACTTAACTGGAAGATAAAGTGTTTTGAGCTTCATGAATTATGCAATAAGTAAAAGTAAGCCTGCTAAGATTATATACTAACAATTAACTTTCAAATGTGGTTTAATGACCCTGTATTATAAATTAAAATTTAAAATCTCTTGAGAAATAAAAGCTATAAAATACACTAGAACCTAGTAATCGACCAATTAATCTCTGTTCACTGATTAGACATTCTGTATGTTTGGTTTATGGTAATATTTTGCTTAGTGGACATATAAGTTTCTAAGATTTGGAAATGAAACCCAATAAATGTTGAAACACTTCTGTCAAGGAAGGGCCAGGTAATGGCTTTAGTGATGGATCCAATGGCTCCAGGGAAGAAAGCAAATATTCAAAGGCATGTACCAGGTACCAGGGTTTTGTGGAAACTCTTGCTGAAGTCTCACAACCAACTTTTGAAAAGGAATTCTTTCCTAGGTCATCGGTAAAGGTGTTCACCAAATTTCACAAACTCACATATTTACTAAATGGTAGAGGTGAAACCCAAACCTTGATTATTAGAGTGCACAGCATGGGGGAGAGAAGTATGACTTCACAATCCTCAAGAAAAATGAAGTTGATGGACGAGGGGAACCTAGCACCCTCATGATTTCAGACTGGGTGCTTATTTTCTGTTCTCTTCTGGGTTGTTAACTCTTATTTTTACTACCTGGAAAATAACTGAGTAGCAAAATTTCTTTGGCCACTCTGCATAACAATGTTTAGGAGTCTCCCTGTCTCTAAGCACCAGCATATTTGCTCTTCTATTGAGAATAGTTATGATTATCTATCAGACTTGGCGGAGGTAAAAATACAAGTCAATAATAATAAGCATTATAAAAGTAACAGGAGTACAGCAACCCTTCTGGATCCCCTCCCTCTTTGGGAGTTTTATACTATCACTCAATAAACTGCTTTGCTGCCAACATAAATAAATAGATAAATAAATAAATAAATAACAGGAGCAGTGGACTCTTACTATGGAAACTTTGTTCTAAGTTGGATAATTCAACTGATTTCAGTGGGTTTCTATATTGTTATCTATGAAATTCAAGATTTGTTAGATTATTCTTGAAGCTTTATCTATTATTTACTTATTTATATTTTTATAAAGATTTTTATTTATTTATTTGAGAGAGAGCACAAGCAGGGGACATGGCAGGCAGACGGAGAGGGAGAAGCAGACTCCCCACTGTGCAAGGAGACTGATGTGGGGCTCGATCCTAGGACCCTGGGATCATGACCTGAGCCAAAGGCAGATGTTCAACTGCCTGAGCCACTGATGTGTGCCTATTATCTATTTTTTAATAAAAAAAATTTAAAGAAATATATCTATGGAACACTAGTGTGTGTCTGGCACTGTGCCAATATCATCACAGTGCTGAAGAAGATGGCGTTTCTGCTGGTCTGGCTGCTGGTCCAATAACAGTCTCCAGAAAGAATATTTGACTTAGAGTAAGAAGATTGGCATTCTGGTTGTTCTGTTTGTTATTTTTGACCTTGGAAAAGTGATTCATTCATTCATTCATTCTTTCATTCAGATTTTATTTATTTATTTGAAAGAGAAAAAGAAAGACAGAGTGGAGAAGGAGCAGAGGGGGAGGGAGAGGGACAAGCCAACTCCAGGCTAAGGGTGGAGCCCAATGCAGGGCTCAATCCCCAGACCCTGAGATCATCACTTGAACCTAAACCAGGAGTCAGAGGCTTAACTGACTGAGCCACCCAGGTGACCAGAAAAGTGATTTAATCCCTTGAAGCTAGTTTTCTTCAGCTGTGAGAATAGAGTTTTGAGAGATTAACTGAGATAGATATGTGGAAAGGACTTGGGAAACAGAAGTACCAGGCAAGCAGATTGCCATGACAGGCTACAAATGCAGGGGATACACAGATGCTAGTGGGCTGGGAAAATAGATTAAGTATCTATGCTTAAAAAAACAGTAAGGATATTGCTCTTGCAGTGTTTGTGGAGTAGATACAGGTGATGAGCTTTCTGTAGGTGAGCATCATCATCTCAGCACTGCTGGAGATCTGCTCAGGCTGAAGTGGGGGAGGGGTGGGGGTGGATTGAACCTGTGCATCAGTTTATAAGGTGCTCAAAGTTGTGCTACATTAGGATACTTCAACCTCAAAATCTGACTACCTGGATAGTCTCAGTTAAGGTCACTAATAGTCAAGGAATACATGAACTTGAATTAAAAAACAAAATAATGCTTTTCCAGAAAACTCTCAGCCTTCACCATGGGGCTGTATAGTGGAGACATATAAAGTATGACCACCTTCATTTCTAATTTATTTCCCAATTAACAGGAACAAGAATAAGGCAGTTCAAGCAGGTTGTAGTTTATTAGGTTGTACATCAGAGTTAAGCCCCAAGACACTGCTCTGATTACCCCACCTTGTCCTTCTCTGAAAAACCAGTTTTTCTCACCATTTTCTCATGTCCTATCTAAAGCCTTCCAGGTAATGCCGACCTTTTTACGTGCCTCCTCAGAAATGAGCTGCCTCTCTTCCCTGACTCCACACCACAGCATCCACTTCCCCAACTTGCCTTGGAATCACCAGTTCTGAGGACTTTTTTTTTTTTAGGTACACAATCATGGCCTCATTAACACCTGGAACTGTGTCAGTTTTCTACTAAAAGGGAAGATACAGTACAGTGTTTCCAAGTTCTAATTCTGGACTCAGACAACCCAGGGTTTGATTCTGGGTTGAACCATGCACTAGCTTTGAAACCATGGGCAGATCATTCAACTTGTTTGAGTTCATTTTTCTTACAGGTAAAGTGGGGGAAAATGCCAACATCCATCTCCTGGAGTTGTTTGAGAGGACTAAATAACACAGCCCATGCAAAACACTTAGGACGCTTTGCACAAACTAAACACTCAAAAACTCATGACTGATCTTGCTTTTAAAAAGCAATAAATATTCATTAAATGAATACATTTGATCTTCCACTGCCATTCTTTTTTTTTTTTTTTAATGCCATGGAATGTATGAGCAAACCAGAGCTTTGAATTCATCAGATTATTTAATTTTGCTTTGATTAGTGGCTTCAGTAAAGGGCTGAGAACAAGGCTTAGTACAAAGTAAACACTAAACATGTTTTTGTTATAATGCATAATACATTTATTAAATATAATAAATAAGTCTAGGCTGAGTTACTTCTGAATGTTGAGGTGAGATGAGTAGCAGCTGCCTTTCATTTCATAGGTGGAGAGGGGGCACAAGTCTTCATGGATTCACAGATCCACCAGCATCTTCCTGACTACCAAGGAAAGAGGGAGCTGTCTCCATTGCTGGTGTGGCAGAGCAGGGAAAGGGTCTGGCTTGTCTTTTTTTATGGCTCTTCAACATTCCACCATAATGATCATCATTAAGATCATCTGCTTATTATTTGTCTGCCCCACCAGACTACACTTCTTGGTAAAGGCAGAGACAAGGTCTGTCTCTTTCATCGTTGTATCCCCGAGCACTTGGCATGGTGCCTGGCACATAGTATGCTCAATAAATAATGCTGACTGAGTGAAATTAATTTTGTGACCCTTAGTAACTCAATTTCCTCTGTGAGTCATAAATAAGGTGGATTTGGGGGGGCCTGGGTGACTCATTTGGTTAAGGGTCCGACACTTGGTTTTGGCTCGTGTCATGATCTCAGGGTCCTGAGATCAAGCCCTACGTGGGGCTCCATGGTTTTCAGCTCCGGCTTTGTTTGAGATTCTTTTCCCCTCCCCACCCCCTGCCCGCCCGCTTTTTCCCCTAATTCTGTGCATGCACACTTGCTCTATCACTGGCTCATTCTAAAATGAATGAATGAATGAATAAATTAAAAAAAGTCTTCTTAAAAGGTGGATTTAAGTTTGTAATACCAGTCTGAAGATTGGAACTGCCGGAGACTACCTCTCGAATTCCCTTTCTGCTCTAAGGTTTTGCTCTTGATTTATATAGGTCTCTTGCTGGAGTGTCATGCTCAGGTGTCTGAAATCTGGAAACAGATGTCCCGTAGTGCCCTGGCCATTTACATGATGGATGCCTCGTTCTGCCCCCAGAGAAGGGAGCTTAGTGAGTAGCCACTTGAAGCCAGGACAAATCATATCACATATTGACCTCTCAGTTATCCCAGTGGCCCTGTGGGCCAAGTACTGATCTCATATTCAGAAAATAAAGCACAGAGAAGTTAAGAAACCTAACATATGTTCACACAGTGAATTGGGGCAAGAATTAGAACCTGTTCTTTTGGGGGCCCCTGGGTGGCTCAGTTGGTTAGATGTCTGCCTTCGGCTTGGGCCATGATCTCAGGGTCCTGGCATCGAGCCCTGCATCAGGCTCCCTGCTTGAAAGTGAGTTGTTTCTTCCTCTCCCTCTGTGCTTCTTTCTGCTTGTGCTTGCTTGCTCTCTATCAAATAAACACAATCTTCAAAAGAAAAAAAAAAAGAATCTGGTCTTTTTTACTGTGTTGTGCTGAGGTACAGCAGTAGCCCCCAAACCCATGTGTACTCTACAACTCATCAAAGAGGGCCTTCTCAGTGCATGATAGGGGCAAGTCATCTGAAGGCTTGCAAAATTTTCCTTAGTGAGGAATAAATAAGAGTGTCTGTATTTACATATGTCACAAAGATGACAGCTGTTGTAAAATCTTGTTAACTGCAATGCTTTCACCTAAGTAGAGTAGACATCTGTGGTCTGACTATTCATCAGCCCTCCCAGAGACAATTTCTAACTAAGAACCAACACTCTCAGTATCTCTTTGGTTTGGTGGATGGTATAGTCTGTTTCAGTGGTTTCCAAACTTTTACACGTATCAGAATCCCTTGGAAACCCCATTAAAACATAACGGTCTCTGGGCCCCACTCCCAGAGTTCCTGTGTTAGTATGTCTGGAATAAGGCTCGACAATCTGCATTTCTAACAAGATCACAAGATCCCAGGTGATGCCAGGTTGTGGGGTTGAATTCACAGTTGGAAAACTATCAGTCTATTGGAAGCAGAAGAAGGGCATGACTTTAAATAAAGAAGAAGCAGAGGCCTTGAGAAGTGAAGAAAAAGCTGAAGTTCTGACCACAGTCTACACCACCACGTTGAAAAGCAGCTTTCATAGAGAGCATATGTGACCTCCATTTATTATTTTCTGGAGGTAGGCACCGTAGTAAGGCTTTACACTTATTACATTCTTTGTAATAAGTGTAATAAGTAAAGGCTTTATACTTAATATTACAATTGTAATATTTCACTTTGGACAATAACCCTATGAGAAAGTTATTTCTGATATTCTCATTTTGAAAATGAAAATTTTCAAATGAAAGAATCCAAAATTCCCATATTGGATGATTAGTGATCTGCCCAGAGTTGATATGGAATGTACTAACACTTCTTCTATTTGTTCCAAGGTTCCTACTTCTAATGATCAAACAATACAATTGCATATCTTGAGACTTTCTTCAATGCCATCTTGAAATGCAATCTCTGTATTGTGGTGTATTTAGGTGCAGACATTCCAGAAAATGGAAAGAATAGCAATTGCCATGTGCTTTAGCTCATCTTTGAAACTGGGTCTCCACACAAACCTTTCCAGGCTTGCCCAGGTGGATTTCCTAATTGCCTTTTTCTTCACTTGACCAGTGAGAGAGACACAGGAGAAAACACTAAACTCTTTTTTTCTGATTAGGATATTAACAAGACCTAGCTTCCCTTACCAGAAAGATCGTGTAGCAATCTCTATTGCTCTGGAAAACATAATAAAATATTTATCAAATTTTCATGTCTTGGCATTTTTGCTTACTCAAGCTGTGAGAAATTTGTTGGTAGCAGTTAAAACAAGAGAGAGAAGGAAGCAAAAGTAAATGAAGGGAAAGAAAAGGAAAGGAGACTAGTGAATAAACTGTCATTCTCTGCAGATAAATTGCTTTAGCAAGAGCTATGCCAAGGCCTTGTTTTAGTCCAAGAATCTATACTGTTTGCTTTCCCATCTTGAACTTTAACTCACAAGTGCCCCTTCCTGACCACAAGGGTTTTTGGAGAGACTCTATTAAGCAGGCCAGTGTGAATAAAGTCTTCTGTTTTCCATTCAACAATCTCTCTGAAAATTGTACCTTACCTGGAGTTATTTTGCTTTTTAATCAAGAAGGAAAGGCTGACATTTTGGGAAACAGACTGATTTATTTACTCCAGCATTCCAGAGCCTCTTGTGAATGATCCTCTGTGAATAAGGCAGTTTGCACACTGATTCAGTCATTCTATTGGGCAGAAGGATGGACTTCTCTGCTGACTTATTTCCCAGACTGACCACTGTGCTGATGGTTCAAACAAGGGTAAATTCATGTTAAACGTTGGGATTCAGAGGTTTTCTCTTCCTTCTTTCCATTTCTCATCCCAACATTTTTTTTCCCCCATCAAGGAACAGAACATGCTTTGGTTAACAGAGTTCAGTTTTGCTTTAAAGGTATCACATTAAACAATGAGGAGCAGACTTTATTTTTATATAATTTGTGAATTCCAGTTATAGTTTCAGGTTTCTTGCTCCCTTTTCTGCACCTTTCCCATTGACAGATGTGTCCTCTGGAAGAATGTCCTTGTCCTATAATCTTATATAGAAAAACAAATTAATCCCTCTGTGGCCCAGCAGCATTGCACCCTTCTCTTGGGAAGTGAGAATGGGTCTCTTTTAAATCCCACTTCACCACTCCTATCATCAAGAGAAGAGTGAGAAATTGTAAAACTCCAAGAAATTCTAGCTCTGCAATTTCCAATGGCTGTGACTAGTTGGATAGGAGATCTTGTTTTATCTTCCATGAAGTGATACTGTGACCTGAGTAACTTGAAATGCTAAGGCAATGAACTGTTAACGCTCTGGGAATATCCAAAGTACTCTTTTCAAAGGAAAAACACTCAGAAACCACCTAATATGCATTTAATATTCTAAGAGGGAAAAGAAAGTTCACCCAACTAGAATATGAAATGGAGAATCTAAGAGAGCAAGAAAAGGCTAATATTTTTGTCGATCCCTCCACCAAAATAAATGGAGAAATAGTAACCAAATCTGGAGTTTAGATCTGAAACAGAAATACTGGAAAATACAGATGAACTAACTACCCAGGTAGTTGCAGGAGGGTGGTCATTTTTAAATGAAAACTGTAAGAAAAAAAAAAAAGGACTGAGATTTCTACTCTTTTTTTTTATTCTTTTATGCTATTGTGAAGTGTTTGAAATCTTACAGCCACATTATGAGATAAAGTTAGTCCTATTAGCACTTCATAAACAACCATCCTGTCAAAATCCAGAAGTTCATAAGTAGCTTAAAGTTTATTAAGTGTAAAGCAATCATTTAAATTTATGTTTGCAGATTCAAATCCTGTACTTTCTCTACTATTTTCACATGAGGAGAAATACTTACAGAAAGGATATGTGTAGGTCTAGTTATTGCTGTTTAGTTTTCCAATTTTTAATTTTTCATAGGTAGATCACGGGAGTGCATATCTCAAGGTTTACTTAACTGATTTCCTGTTAAGGAAATCTTACTATGTGGTCATCACAATGTGGTAAGATTCTTCTCCAGACACACACACACACACACACACACACACGCACACACGCACACACACACACACACACACACACATCCAGCCAGTTGGGTGAATCATGTGAGTTCAATGAGGTTTTAAGTTATTCCTTCAAATGATAACGAAGTTTTAGATGAAATAGTAAGGATACCTCAGGAACAGAAAGAGAAGAATATGATGTTTCTCTGAAAAGGACCCCAGAGGATAAGGCTTTTATAAAACTTGTGATTAATACAGGATTATGAGTAAGAAGACCTCCAGCAAGCATGAGCCACCAAGTGAACGGAGGCTCCTGCTCTTTCTGGTCCTTCTCATACGTCCCTTTCAACACTCACAAGCAGACTGGAAAGAACACTGACTTCAGTGATGAGAGCCAGTTCTAATCCTTGCTTGCTCTGGGCCTCAGTGTTCTTTCTTGCTCTAGAAAGTCTAGGTGGACTTAGGAGAGCCTTGCTAACCCCCTCCACCAAGTTAAATCCTCTATTATCAACTGAGCCCTCCTTCCCAGCAGCCCCCCCATCCCATGATAGCAAACATGAAAGCAGAGATTGTATCTTATTGCTTACATATTCCCAATGCTGACCACTATACTTGATACAAAATATTCAAAATAAAACTTGCTAAATGGAATTACTAGTGGGTTAGACTAAGTCTAGGATCATACATTCAAATCTGGCTAGGGAGATCATACAAAGGTGTGAAGCAGGTGTAATGGAGAATAGGAATAAGTTGGCCCTATAGTAAATGAAACTAAAAAATACAGGCCTGCCTGAAGGACATTTAAATCCAAATTTTTAAACGTCACTATAGTGGTCAAAATCACATCTAAGGGTTCAGCCTATGGTCTTCTATATCAGTCACTGTAGGTATCATTTATACAAATGTTGTCTTTCAGTTCCATTTAATCTATAATTATGAATGGCTTTATTGCCTTTTCAAAAAAACTCATGGCATAACATAGGAACAATACATAGGGAAAAATCTGCCTAGCAAAATTTCTGTAGGTCTGGGGCTTCCTTCAAAACTGTGGTCTAATTGGACATAATAGAAAAACAAAAACAGAAACTGTGATCTAGACCCAATGCTAGTATTACATTAATTTTCCTAACTGTGTAGGGCCTTGTGGTGAAAAATTCTGCAGTATCTCTCTGTTCTTGAACTTCCTCTCTTTTTTGTGGCTTAATCTCTTCTAGGCCTTTTACTTTCACAGAATCAAATTTATTTTTCTTGGAAAATGATTCCTTCTATATATGTGTTAATTTATGTGGAATTTATTAAGAATGATATGTAAATGACAGAGCTCATGTATTTTTAAAAATAATATCTGGATTGAGATTAAAGGACGAATGCTCAATTTAGGGGAAATGAGACTACATTCAAATTGCTACATTAAATAATAAAGTAAATTAATAAAATATATAATGAATTGACTAATTTCTTTTGGAAGGCTGATAGAATTCTCTCTGGGTTCCTCTTCCCAATTTAATAAATAAAGCTACTGTTTCAACCGAAGTTGAAAGTCAGGAGTTGTTTTAATTGCATGGAAAAAATATAAAAGATTGGAATCATACTCAAATTCCCTGAAGGTGGAAGAAGTGAAGGAAACTGTATTCACCATCTATTAATTTTAATGGACATTTCTTCCATCCAAAGGAGGGACTTGCCTTGTATTACTGTACATCTTTAGGATGTGTGGAATGGAGCCAGGTTTAAAATGAGCTTATATAAACTCTGAGTCTTATTTCGATAAATTTTGAGGTAGATGTGAGAATTTGCCCATCCAGTCCTGATAATTCAAAGATTTTAACACCTGGAAACTCAGGTCCTGAGAGGTAAAGGTTTGTTCCAGTTCAATTTCCATCTGAATAATTAACTCCAGTCCCAGGCTGGAGAGAAACAATTGATCTAATCTTCTTATTAGCTGGTTCATACAACTCAAAGCATTCTGGGTAATGACTTGCTAAAGATTTTTATACACACCATGTAACCAGTAATTCACAATTTCCCAATCCATTTTTAACTAATACCATAGAGAGCATTTGTTTTGGTTTCTTTCTGCAAGCTGCAAACATACCAGTCAAGTGTTTCTAATGCACAGGCATAGGGAGAGGGAGAAAAATGGATAAACTTTACCAAAAGGGAGCTACATTTTCCCTCTGGGGTTTCCACATGTTGTCAAGGGTGATAACAGTGCATGTTCTTAAGAGGGAAGAGGGGTGGCTTTTCTAGCTTCCAAAGCCCAGAATAGTGAATAAAAATTGTGGCAATCGATCAGGTCAAATTTCAAGACTCACTGGCAGGTTATATTTGACTTAAAGATTGTGGTCCATAATTACCCCAGGTCGTTGGAAGACCCATGGTTTTCTCTTGCTACTAGGTTTTGATACCCAGCCTTGTCCCATAAGGAGGAGTTTAGGCATACAGAACCACACATTGCTTTTTCACTTCTGTGTCAGAGGGAAATAACCATCTGCTTCTATTTGTCATCTAAAAGCAAAGAAGTCGAATTTTAGTTTCTATCCTCATCAAGGCACGAGTGTTTTAATGCAGTTAAAAATCTGAGAGTTCCCTCCCCATCTATGATATTGACTCAGAAAAGAGAATTAGCCTATTCTAATCAAACAAACAAAAACAGACAAACCATCAAGACTATCAGCAGCTCCACTTCCATATATTAGAGACACTTTCTCCCTCCAACGAACATTACCCACTGTCTCCTATTGTTTTTCATTTAACTTGGCGAGGAGCCAAAAAGCTGACCTAATGCAGACCAGATAGGCAGGATTCCAGTGAACACAGAGCAAAAGGGTAACAGAAAGGAGCAGCATATTCATCTCCACAGAGATGCCAGGAACACAGCCAAGGATCTTTTCTTCTATGGATTTAGAGTTTCATTTGGTTCTTGAATGGCAGGGGGCATGAAAGTGGTGCTGCAGTGGGTCTCTTGAACAGAGGTGGGCTGGAGGGGGAGAGTGCATGGGTTCACACTGATTACCAGATCCTCTGAGTGGGAACTGAGACACATTTTTAGCACTGAACAGCACTGGATCTAGTAACTGTGCTTAAAAAAAGGCACCAGTGAAAAGTGACTCAGCAGAAATAAAAAAGTGGTATAGTCCCCATAACTTAGAGTGTGTGCTTATAAGTGTGTACCCACGGTATACAGTAAGAGCAAAATAACTGATGCTAAGGGAAGTATGATTACAGAACAAATGCCTTCATAACAAATATGAATGGCAAATATCTAATTACAACAAAAGTATTTATAAGCTCCACACAGTTTCTTAATAGGACCATGGACTTTCTAATGTTTGTGTCATCAGATAATAGAGAGTAGGGGATCCATAGTCATCCTTTCTTACTCGTATGTAGCTTGTATCTTTCACAGCTTAGTTCAAAAATGTTCCCTCCATTGGGAAGTCCTCCTTGACCATACCCCACTTGTCAGGTCCTCTGATATATCCTCTCACGGCAATGAAGATGTTTCCCTCACTGTCTTGGTTTTTGCTTATGTATTATTTCCATAGATGCTTGTTGGAAGTGTATCCTCCGTTTAAGATGTAGTCATTGCGAGGGCAAGGAGCATGTCGGAGAGGGACGCAAGAAGTATCCATTGAATTCACAGGTAATACTTGAGGTCAATGTTTAGTGGGCCTCTATCCTGTATTCCAGGTACTTAAAAGCACTGTACAGGGCTTGTGGCATGTATTCCTTGCCACGCTCCTTTAGGGTAGCTTCTCTTATTAACAACTCTCGGGGGGTGGGGGTATGGACATTGGGGAGGGTATGTGCTGTGGTGAGTGCTGTGAAGTGGGCAAACCTGGCAATTCACAGACCTGTACCCCTGGGGGTAAAAATACATTATATGTTGGGGCACCTGGGTGGCTCAGTGGGTTAAAGCCTCTGCCTTCAACTCCGGTCCTGGGATTGAGCACCACATTGGGTTCTCTGCTCAGTGGGGAGCCTGCTCCCCCCCCCCCCCGCCTGCCTCTCTGCCTGCTTGTGATCTCTCTCTGTCAAATTGAATAAAAAAAATCTTTGAAAAATACATTGTAGGTTTATAAAACAATAAAAAAAATTAAAAAAACAAACTCTCATTTCATCGATAGGCCTGCTGAGACTAAAAAGCTAAGTCACTTGCAGAAAGTAATGCGATGGTTAAATAAGGGATCTGAAATTTGAACCCAGACAGTCCTATTTCTGAGTCACCACACTGAAGCTGGAGGGTACAATAGGATTGATATGTCCCCTTGAGAGAGTAAAGTTCCCTCTTGTTTTGAGGGGAGACATTTAGGAACACGTGCATGCGCTGTGCGGCTGAAGGAACGGTGACGAGAATGGGGCAGGGACGGTGGGCAAACAAGAGATGATGGTCTGAGTCCGGAAGTTGGAGGGAGGAATAAATGTGGCCCTGGGCCTTTATAAAAAGAGACTCAGGCCTATCCAGAAGGGGAAGAGAAAGAAAGGGGGAAAGGTAGAGAGGGGGGCCCCCTTTGTCTACACAACATTATATTCAGTAAATACCCAGTTAGACAGCTTAGGGAGCTCATCTGTTCCTTCTGGACCTTGCCTGCCAACTTTGACTTGACTTCATATTGGGAAGAGCCACTTTGTGCAATGAGAGGTACTCACATTACATTTTAAAATAAGCTAGTACAAATATCCAAACCCTTTACCTGCAGACTGTAGGAACTCTCAGGGTAAACTATAAACATTCATCTTCTCTTGGGTTGAGGCACTAATGGGCTCTGAAGCCACACTGCTTGGGTAAGAGGCAGACTGGGGTTAAAGGAAAGGTCACACCCTGCAATTGCACTCCTGGGTATTTACCCCAAAGATACAGATGTGAAAAGAAGGGCCATCTCTACCCCAATGTTTATAGCAACAATGGCCATGGTTGCCAAACTGTGGAAAGAACCAAGATGCCCTTCAACGGATGAATGGATAAGGAAGATGTGGTCCATATACACTATGGAGTATTAAGCCTCCATCAGAAAGGATGAATACCCAACTTTTGTAGCAACATGGACGGGACTGGAAGAGATTATGCTGAGTGAAATCAGTCAAGCAGAGAGAGTCAATTATATGGTTTCACTTATTTGTGGAGCATAACAAATAGCATGGAGGACATGGGGAGTTAGAGAGGAGAAGGGAGTTGGGGGAAATTGGAAGGGGAGTGAACCATGAGAGACTATGGACTCTAAAAAACAATCTGAGGGGTTTGAATTGGCGGGTGGGTGGGAGGTTGGGGTACCAGGTGGTGGGTATTATAGAGGGCGCAGATTGCATGGAGCACTGGGTGTGGTGAAAAATTAATGAACACTGTTATGCCGAAAATAAATAAAAAATAAATTAAAAAAAATTAAAAACTTGGTTAAAGGAGGGACCAATTATGCAAAATATATACATATACAGGAAAAAAAGAAAAAAGGAAAGGTCGCAAAGCTCTGTGATCTTGGGCAGGATATTTAACCTTTCGGAGCCTCAGTTTTCTCAATTGTAAAATAGGTAGAACAGTGTCAGCCTTATTGGGTGGTTGTGAGGATTAAATGAGAGAATTCATAGAAAGGACCTAAAACAGTATCCCATAGGATAAACTCACAGAACAGTAACTTTCATTAGAGAGGAGAAAGTTCTAAGTCATGGACCAGATGAAGGACACAGAGACTCTGGAGAGAGCATAATAAAGATAATGTGGAAGGTTTCATGAGACGTTAGGTAGAAATAAAGGAATTGAACTGTTACATCATGGCCAGGAGAGATTTGGGATGATAAAACCAGTTTTTGAACTAAAATAGCTGTGGCAGTGGTGACAGAGGACCACACAGCACTTGGTCAGCTACTCTTCAAGAAACAAATGAATGTAGCAAGACAGCCATGCAACTCTATGTTACAGCCCTTTGGTAGGGAGCTTCCTGTTGGTTTGGGGCTGTGTGAATTTTCTAGGTTCGGCCATCCGGGAAAGTATGTAATGTTGAGAACTCTCATTATTCACAGGCCTAATAAAATAATATTTCTTCCTAATGCTTAATTTTGTTTGGTTCTTCATCCTTACTGTGGGGGGAGGCAAAAGGCAATTCAAAGTGTTCCATTTTGTTGTTTGCCAGAAGGATAAGAAATTTGGGGAAGAGAGAGTTTGCACTCATCAGAAAAGGTAAGTTTTCAGATTTATTTCTATCTTCTCTTATGGGAAATGAGGCACTTTTTCAAATTAAATACGTTTATAATGAGAGTTTCATTACGATGTAGAGATAATATGAAATTACAGTCTGTACATCATCTTTGTGCAGCACTATTTTAGATTTCAGTGTAGATAAGAACACATATATATAGTTAGCTAAGTCTTAAAGGCATGAGTTTTGAAATTGGCTTTGTATTCTGGCTTCTTTACTGGACCCCTGGTCAAGTTCCATAGCTTAGTTGAGCCTTAGGTGTCTCATCTTTAAAATCAAGTTATAGCACCTCATCTTTAAAACAAAAGCACATTATACAATGGTTTGTTTTAAGCTGGAGACAAGATACTTAAGGAGCCTACCAGCATGTCCTGCATATCATTAGGTGTAT
Source organism: Mustela nigripes (assembly GCF_022355385.1). Lineage (NCBI taxonomy): Eukaryota > Metazoa > Chordata > Mammalia > Carnivora > Mustelidae > Mustela > Mustela nigripes. The sequence goes on from NC_081568.1 coordinate 51,071,397, forward strand.
AACAAAAGGTAACACTGTTACAATACTTAAAACTCTAACATTTCTCAACTGGGAAAGAAAATGTAAATTCACTGTGTTTACATAGTTAGGTAAAACTAATCCTTTGTATTTCCCCATTAACCTCTGTAGTGGATTGTGGTTGAATCTATCCCACCTGTTGTAACAATGGGAGAGACAGATCCTAGTCATGGGCCTGATTGCTATAAACCAGTCTTGCTACTCCCCCTCCCCTTACCAGGGAATGGTCCAGGAATGGAAAGGCGTAATGTAACTGAACCAATGAAAAGAAAGGAAAGGTTTATTGGAGTCTTTTGGATTAAAAAAAAAAAATCCCCAACTTTCCTTATGGATGTGTATAAAGAAACATGGATCCTTGTTGTTACTGGAAGTCCAAAATGAGATATCACTGACAAGATTTTGGCTGGTTTGCTTGATCTCTCTCTCTCTCTGTCTCTATCTCTATCTCTCCCCATGCCTCTTTGCATGCTTTGCACAGACCAGATACATTAAAGGTGGATGGAAAATCAAAAAGGTATCATTAATAAAATTCAAAATAGTAATTTCAATAGTTTCAGATAATATTCAACCTAGGATAATAGTAAGGTCATGTATTATTCATCTATATTTTATATATGTAAATATATATATATATCTTTATATCTACATAAAATATAGATATATAGAAATGTAGGGACAGTTTTCCAAAATTAATAATCCTGTTAAAAATAAAGTGATCCTACAGTGATTTTAATAAAGATGCCTTCTATTTATTTAAGTTACTTATGATTTATCAAATGGGTTTCGTGTCTTTTATTTCATTGCCTTCTACAATGCCAGAAGGAATCTGAAAGGCCCAGCAAGGACTTATCATCTCATGGATTAACAAAACTAAGACATAGCGAAATTCTTTTCTCAAAGTTGTAGAATTTTTCAGAGTCTGAATTCAACTCTTCTTGGCTTCTTGGATCTAAATTGTACTCTGTGGCTTGCTCTGCCAATGATAGAACTGAGGAAAGATATTTTAAAACAACTTCACCTGCAATCTGTGATGAAATTGTGCAACCCAGAGAGAGAAACCTAGGTTTATGTTCCAGCTTTGGTTAGTCCCAGCTCTACCACTAATTAGCTTATATGACCCTAAGGAAGTTACTGACATTTCTGGGTTTCAGCGTCTGCCTATAAAAATGAGACATCACACGGAAAAACTATATATATAAGTATGTACAGTGATGGATGTTAACTGAACTTATGACAATCATTTTGCAATATATACAGATAACAATCATTATGTTGCAATCCTGAAACTAATATAATGTTAGGTAAATTGCACCTCAATTTTTAAAAAAGAAACTAAAAAATGCAACTACAAGTAAAAGAAAGTGTTAATTAAAAACATTAGAAACTTATGTGGAGGTGAAGTTTCCTATTCTTACACCTGAGAGAGGCACAAATGAAGCAAACGGACCAGCTGGTCCCTGAATCAACGACAGAACCTTCAGACTAGTTCTCAAGGCCGCAGCCACTACTCCTGTAGGGTCAGGACTCATTTGCATATCCTTGGCTAGCTCCTTGCTGTTGAGTGTGGTCCAGAGATCAACAGCTTTGGCATCACCAAGAAGTTTGTCAGAAGTGCAGAGTCTCAAGACTCACCCTAGACCTACAGAATAAGAGTCTTCACTTTGCCAAGATATGCAGATAGCTTTTATGCACATTAAAGATTGAGAAGCACTGGGTTACATCATCTCTTAGATTCCTTAAAGTTCTCAAAGTCAATAGACTGTGGGACATAAAAAAAAAAAAAAAAAAAGGAATTTTTTAAGGATCTTGGGTAGCTCTCCAAGTCTGCTAACCCAGGTCTTCAATGTCTATATGGTAAAGCGGTAGAGGAGTCCACTGGTAACTTTTTGTGCTCCCTTTTCAGAATGCTGAATTAATCACAATCAAGGCACCGACTTGATTTGATAAACCCCAGGGGGAGAGTGAACCGGAGAAAGAGTGATTAAATCCACTTTAGTCAGGGATTCCTGTACAGTGGTGGCCGACAACTCCTGGACATTTAGCCAATTTCATGGTGATTTACTGTAGCCAGAGTTTGCCAAATGCACCATCTACTCTCACATCCAACCCTTGTTGGGAGACTCCTATTAATCTGACACAGCCTTATCAAACATCTCTCTGTTCCATTTTAACACCAAATGACCCTTCTCTCTGAGATCTGCAGATGATGGTAGACAGTAAATGATTAAACTTTACAAAATGCAGGCTATAGGTTGAGTTAGGAAATGAAGAAAATTATGAATTTATGGAGATAAGAAAGAACATTAAATCTAAGCTGATACTTTGGTAAAGAATATCAGCTAGACTCTGTGTCAAATATTGAAAACCCTCAGATGATGATGATGATGATGATGATAACAAAAGACCTGGGTTCAAATCCTAGGTTTGCAGCTTACTGGCTATGTGGCTGAATATGTTATTTCTCTGGACCTCAGCTTTTGTCACCAATAAAATTTTAGAGAACTATAAGAATATCTAGTAACTAACAAGCTCAAACTTTCATGAGCATCAGAATCATTTGGAGAATGTGCTAAAATTTAAATTCTTGGGTCATCAGAAATTCTGATTCAGTAAATCCAGGAATGGGCTGGGGTTCTGCATTTTCTAAAGTATTGATTCTGATATTGTGGTCTGAGGATGACCCCCTATAAAATGCTACTCTGAGGCATTGGACGGTAAAAATTTAAGTAAAAATAACTTGTAAACCCTTGGCAAATGTTAGCTTTTTAGATATATTAGTAGTATTTCAGAAGTGTTTTGTTCAATGTTACATATGGGGGAGGATCTGGGATGAAACAATTTCCAATGCACCAGAATGGTTTCCTGTTTACTAGTATTTGTTAGAGTACATTGTAGAAAAATGCAAGGGATTGAGGAAGGATGCAGATCAAATTATTAAATATAATCAAGTCAAGGAGTGAAAGGCAGTGCTGACAATGGGCAGGTTATGCCACAGAATTGGGAATTTTGTTATTTCATTGCTGTGTGTCTGTGAATAGTCAATCTACCTCTCTGGATATCAGCTTCTTCATTTATAAAATGAGAAGATCAGCTCATATTAAGGATTAAATTGCTATTGTTATGTCATAGCCATGTATATCCTGGCAGGACAGAAGAGCTCCTTGCTCTTTTTTTCCCCTGAGATGGAATGTGCCTTTTACTCTGTGAAGCTTTTTCAGAACATGCATTTAAAGTTAACACCTCAGTAGCGAGAAACTCTGTAGCATGTATCATGTGTACTATGTACTATTCATTCTGATTATGTCATATAATTTAAAAGAATATTTTAGGGGCAGTGGACTGTTCCATCAGACTGGCTGACAGAGACAGTTGCTTCTGAATTCAGAAACAAATCTTGAGAAATAGGAAAAGTCAGAGTTCCGCGCATGTTCCTTTTCATAATAAACTTCAATTTTGAGGTTAGCGCTTAAGAAATGCTTACTTTCCAAGTGCTTCCTCATATTTCCTCCTGCAATCCTTACTATCTTGAGGGTAGAACAGTAAGCTCTATTTTAAAAGTTGGGAAACTGAGGCTCAGAGAGCTTTCTCAGGTTGACATATCTAATAAGTGAGAATTATGGGCCTTAAATTCAGGACTGTCTCAAATTCAGAATTGAGTAGTTTTGATGAAGCTGGGGGTTTCTGTTCTCTTAACAGCTGTGGTACTCTCTGAGAGCAACAATTTGATAAACTTGCTGAATGACCAACACATTTGTGATGTTCCTTCTAAATCTTGTCCCTTGTGAGAAAAGTTTAAGGCTACCCTGCTGCTTCGAGCTGTGGTGATGGGAGCAACATGTATCCGAAAGACTGTCAGAGGAATGCAGCCCATGTTGTTGGCATCAGGGAACCAACATTCTCAACTGCCGAAGTAAACAACCCTGAGGGGGGTGAGAAAGTCTGAAATGCTCCAGAAAGCATATTCGCTGCTGAGGACTCTTCCTGTGGGGCACTCCCAGTCTGGCCCCTGGGTTGGCATGCATGCACTTCCGGATTCAGAGATGGTCACCCTGCTGTACAGAGTCATAGCAATGTCTGGGACTCAGTGGAAGAAACTGACTGTGGGGTCTTTGAAGCTGGTCCAGCTTCCAGAAATTTTTTGCAGCTGAAGCTAGTAGTGGTATCAACAGGCAAAAAAGACAGCTTGTTTATTGCTGAGGGAGATTTCGAAATTATGTCAGCTTCCATTTTTGTTATGTTTCTCTTGGTGCTTTTTGCCAAAATTAAACAAGCATCAAGCAATTCTGTAAACCTCTTCTCAGCAGAGGCCATAAAAAATTTCTAATTTCTTTAGGAGCACAAGACTTGCTAGAGGTACTTTACTTGTTTTGTTTTTTAACAATTTTATATTAATAGATAGTTAATAAAAATTTAATGCCCATCCTTAATTCCCATAGCGGCCCATGGAACACATGGTTTTCTATTTTTATGAATTCTATTAAGAATTCATAATCTTGCCAGAGTTTTCTAAGTAATAATTGTATTCATTATACTATGACTGTTACTACATTTCCTAAAATCTGAGATTTCAAAAACTACAAAATACACCATTAATTCATTGGCAAGTTTTTTATAAAGGAGAAAAGGAAAGAAGCTACATGTTTATAGTATAGGTAAGTACCATACTAACTTCAGGAGCTCTTCAAAAGTGATGCTTCGTCTTAAAATTGAAAACTATCACATATCTTTTCCTTAAAGACTATGTTAATAATCCACAAGTTGGGCTTGACTTCCAGTACCAATCTAACAACATGGTAGTGGTATTGTATTTTGAATTCTAGAATGGAATGGAGCACCTGAAGAGGCAAAGTATTACTAGCGTTTTGAAAAACCACAAAGTATGACATATACACTTTTTCTTTTGTTTGCTAAATTTTGCTTACTGGCAACATGGGACAGAACAGATATGTTTTCAAATTTTAAGTCCTTAGTTGTTCTCATTTTAGGAAAAAACTTAATTGAAGGGAAATGTGTCACAGATGATAAATATTGTCCTCCTGATAGGACAGGAAATAACCAGATTTTCTAATGAAGAAGGGACTCAACGGGGAAACTGACCAGGTAATGGACAGGAACATGGCAATAAGATTCAAGGGGCTTTGGTCCTGGAAATGTGTTTCATCAATGAATGCCTAGTTGTCTGTTCTATTCACTCGTTTATAAAATGGGGATTATATTTACCTTCTATGTATCTGGTTATTCTTGAGATAATTGAAACACATTGAAAAAGTATAAATACTACACCAGGGCACAATATTTTCATAATCTAATGGAACTGCCTGCTTGGCAACCTGCCACCTCTTTGCATCTTACTATTCAATTACATTCTAATATATCCAATGAAAGAATTACATCTTATTTAGATGAGTTAATTTTAGAATAGGGGTTAAATTCATAGTACTTTTAGTGGTTCCTAACCCAAGAAATTATTTTGCAATATTTCTCTCTATAGGCATTTTCCACATTTTTCCAAAAGGAAAGTTATTAAATAAAATGGTTTTTAACCACAGAGTATGATATAAACTCTGTACAACTGTTTGTAAATTTTTAAATTAATAAGCAATTGCTTGTAGTAGAAATAAGTGAAAGGAGGTTTAATCAAAAGGAGGCTATGGGACACATGAATTTCAGGCAAGAAGGCTCAGTAAACATTCTAGAACCACATAATTGTTAAGATGGATGAGATCTTGGCGATCACATCCTTATTTTGTAGGAGAGGTTGACTTCTCGGATATTACAAGTACGGCTTACGTGTCAGAATTAAAACTTAAATCTCAAGTCATCTGAATTTCATTTTGCTATACCAAGGTAGAAGATTAATTTTTTAACCTGCAGGCATCCATGGGCATGTCCAAGCTTAAAAAAAAACAGTGGAGGTCTTTGTTTAACTGTATCACTGGTGACATCCACAAGAACGTCAGACAGCATGGGCTTGACTGCTCCCAAGGCAGGCTGTTAACTATACAGCCCACACCATTCTCTCCCTCTTTCTTTCTTCTTCCCTCTCTCTCCCTACTTCCTGCTTCCTTCCTTCCTTTTTCTTTCTGATAGCAATAATTATTAGAAATGAGCATGTGCTGTTTACACGTAATTGGATTATTCTGGCTAAGTGATATATGAAGCATTGGGAAAAGTAGGAATTGTATGTGTGTGATTTGTGTCTGTAGGGGTGTGGTAGGTATGGTGCCTAAGGGTGTGTGTCTCTGTGTAAGAAAGAGAGAAGGTAATAAGTGGGTCATAGGAATATACTAGCAAACTGAGTGGCAATATGTATACATGTACACACTCACATACTGTCTTAAATTTTAAAAATAATGTGTGCTCATTAGAAAAGTTCAAACAATAAAAAAAGACATAAAAATGGGAGTGTTTTATCATCCCATTCCACTCTCCAAATGTAACCACTGGGAAAATGGATTTTTAATACAATAGTGTTTGTGCTATTGGTTTTACCCCTGGAAAAACATAAAGTTGATCATTATCTTGCACTAACAATAATATATTATTTAAGATGGCTTAAATATAAAACATGAAATAATCAATTAAGTGTGAAAAGGAAAAAAAAAACCTCAGAAAAATTCATTAGACCATATGCCTAACCTGGAGTTTCAAGAATAATTTTTATTCATTCCAGAAAACCCAGAAATTACAGAAGTATAAATAATTAGACAATATAAAAAATTGAAGACTTGTTACAGAATGATTGAGAGCTTGGAAAAAATATCTGCAATGCACATACTAATAAATGGTTAGTATATTTATTATACTTAGACCTCTGAAAACTGAAAAAAGAGAAATGGATAGGAGTAAACATAGACAAGGGGTTCCTGGGTGGCTCAGTCTGTTAAGCATCTAACTTGGGCTCAGGTCATGATCTCAGGGTCCTAGGTCAAGCCCCATGTTGGGCTCCCCACTCAGTGGAGAATCTGCTTGTCCCTCTGCCCCTACCCCACAAAGCTTTCTCTCAAATAAGTAAATAAAATATTTTTTTTTAAAAAAGTAACCATAGGCAATTCACAGGGATGTTGATTTCACCATATCAATATATGAAAAGTTACTAAATTGCTTAATAAATGTGGGAAATGCAAGTTAAAAAAGATTATACCCATGATAAATTGTGAAGAGAAATCAATAATCAATACTTCTGAAGGGAAAATGAGAAAGAGAATCTGCTCATATAAAAGTACAGACAGATGCAACAGATGCATGAAAAAAAATCATTAAAGGGACACTTGGGTGGCTCAGTCAGATAAATGTCTGCCTTTGTTTTGCCTCAGGTAGTGATCACTGGGTTCTGGGAGGTCCTGGAGTCCCGGCCCCCCATACTGGGCTTCCTGCTCAGCAGGGTGTTGGCTTGTCCCTCTGTTCCTCCCCCCTGCTGGTGCTCTCTCTCTAATTAAAAAAAAAAAAAAATCTTAAAAAAATGTTTAGAAACACTTTGATTATTTTTTCCCCTCAAAAAGTGGGATTATTAAATGACTATAAACATGTGTTTTGAAAAGCAATTGATAATTAGAAAGAAGGCAAAAAATTATGTTTCTTGTGGGGGAAAAAAAAAGCTTTACCTGATAAGAATGGTAAGAGAAAAAGAAAATACAGAAACTAAACATTTTTTACAAGCTCAAATATATTAATCTTTTATTTTTTTTAAAGATTTTATTTATTTATTTGACAGAGAGAAATCACAAGTAGATGGAGAGGCAGGCAGAGAGAGAGAGAGGGAAGCAGGCTCCCGGCTGAGCAGAGAGCCCGATGCGGGACTCGATCCCAGGACCCTGAGATCATGACCTGAGCCGAAGGCAGCGGCTCAACCCACTGAGCCACCCAGGCACCCTCAAATATATTAATCTTTTCTGGATTCTAGATTTCCTGTCTTATTTTACCTAATACATGTTTATAAAAAATGTTTATACATGATTTTTTGCTTTTTATGTATCTTTCCTCTTTTAAAAATATCTAGCTCTTTAATTTGTATAGAATTTAATCTAGAGGAAAGGATGGGTTAGATGTATGGTATTACATTTAAATATTCCCAAATGGTCAGACCATCCAATTACTCACCACTGTTATTAAGTAACTCACATTTTCCCAATGGCATTAAATGATACTTTTATTAATAATTTAATTTTCTAATGTTTCTAAGGCAATTTCTATGCTCTTTATTTAGATAGCACTGATTCAGTACTATATCGCATTAATCACTCTGATTTTATAATTCATTTAAACTTCTGGTAGAGCTATTATTTTCTTTCTTTTTTTTTTTTTTCACAACCTGATTCTTCACATTTTTTTTTCTTCCAAAAAAAACTTTAGAATTGCTGTGTCAAAGTTCTAAAACAAACCACTAAAGATCAAAACTACGAAGGAAGCCATTGGTCATCCAATGGGATTACCCTAAACTCATAGAATAATTTAGAAATATACTGATTCTCTTAAAATGTTACCTTGTTTTAAAAAAATAAGTTTTTTTAACAAAGTTTTCTTTCATCAAAAACTTATTATTAGGGGCAGGTGGCTCAGTGGGTTAAAGCCTCTGCCTTGGGCTCAGGTTATGATCCCAGGGTCCTGGGATCGAGTCCCGTATCTGGCTCTCTGCTCAGCAGGAAGCCTGCTTCCTCCTCCCTCTCTCTCTGCCTGCCTCTCTGCCTACTTGTGATCTCTATCTGTTAAATAAAATAAATAAAATCTTTTTTAAAAAAATTATTAGTAGTAAAAGGGATCTTTTCTTTCCTTCCAATATTTTTATTATTATCTATATACTCTTTATATAGAAAAGCTCTGAAAACTTCCCTTTCTTTTTTTCTCATGTGGTTTCTAAAAATTTCTCCCACAATCGTCTTTCCTTCCTTCCTTTCTCTTTCTCTCTCTTTTCTTCTATTTTTTTGCTAAGTGTGAAACTTATTCCCCCCTTTTTAAATATTCTTTATTTTCTCTCACATAATTTTCACTGGTTAGTAATTTTTACAAAATTAAATAATAGTGTGAATGGTAAGCATCCATTTCTTGTCCTTGCTTTGCTTTTCTACCCTAAGACAAAATGTAAGGGAGAGCTTTTTGCTAGATGAAGAGAAGTAAAGAAACAGCAAGAAAAATATCCATAATTTCCCAATTTTCTAATGTATTTAAATTTACAACCAAAAATGAATACTGAATCCAAAAGATAACTTTGAATGTCTCTTGGGAATCGACTTAAAGGATGAAAAAATTTTCACCTCTTCAATGTAAATAATGTAAATTAAATATACGTATATATATACACACACATATATGTATATTTACATAGAGTAAATAACACTATAATTTTAAAACTATAATTTTATTTTGAGATGACAGTACGTGCTTATGTTGCAGCTTGCTTTTAATATTCTTTGGATTAAACTTAATATTTAAAGTTTTTTTTCTCCACTGAAATAGTCATTAATAAAATGAATCCATAGCTTATTTTCATATATTTTTGCTTTTTTTCAATATGGTTTTGCCCCTGAAAGTATTTGCTTATAATGTTGGATGAGACTTAATGCTAAAGCCTTCTAGGCTGGAGTGGGGTTACGTTGTTTTGCCAGTTTTCTTTGTTTTTCCTTTGGTAATTGCTCTTTTTGTCTTCTCTTTCTGCTAGGATCAGTTTGCTAATTTATAGTTTCTAAGAATGTCATATATTTTATTTTCATATTCTGAGATCTTTGTATAATTACTTTTTATTTCACCTTTTAAAAGAAACAATAATTGTGCTTTTAAAAAATTTCTACTTTGGCCCTCTCTTTGCTTCTTTAATAAGCTTTTCCTTGATCAATTATTTCCCTGTTCTATTTTTTTTTTAAAGATTTATTTATTTGTCAGAGAGAGAACGAGCGAGAGCGAGCACAGGCAGACACAGTGGAAGGCAGAGTCAGAGGGAGAAGCAGGCTCCCTGCGGAGCAAGGAGCCCGATGTGGGACTCGATCCCAGGACGCTGGGATCATGACCTGAGCCGAAGGCAGCTGCTTAACCAACTGAGCCACCCAGGTGTCCCCCTGTTCTATTTTCTTAAAAGAACGGATTTATTTATTTATTTTAAATTTTATGTATTTACTTTTCAGACAGAGAGAGAGAGAGCGTGTGCACAAGCAGGTGGAGCAGTATGCAGAAGGAGAAGCAGGCTTCCCACCGAGGAAGGAGCCTGATGTGGTGCTTGATTCCTGGACCCTGGGTTCATAACCTGAGCTGAAGACAGACAATTAACCTGCAGAGCCACCTAGGCATCCCCAAAAGAACTGATTATTTATTTATTTGTCTATTTACTTATTTATTTGTTAAATTTATTTATTTTCAGCATAACAGTATTCATTATTTTTTCACCAACCCAGAGCTCCATGCAATCCGTGCCCTCTATAATACCCACCACCTGGTACCACAACCTCCCACCCACCCCCTTCAAACCCCTCAGATTGTTTTTCAGAGTCCATAGTCTCTGATGATTGACCTCCCCTTCCAATTTCCCCCAACTCCCTTCTCCTAACACCCCTTGTCCTCCATGCTATTTGTTATGCTCCACAAATAAGTGAAACCGTATGATAATCGACGCTCTCTGCTTGACTGATTTCACTCAGCATAATCTCTTCCAGTCCTGTTCATGTTGCTACAAAAGTTGAGTATTCATCCTTTCTGAAAACAAAGAGGCAACCCACAGAATGGGAGAAGATATTTGCAAATGACAGTACAGACAAAAGGTTGATATCCAGGATGTATAATGAACTCCTCAAACTCAACACACACAAAACAGGCAATAATATAAAAAAATGGGCAGAAGATATGAACAGAGACTTCTCCAATGAAGACATACAAATGGCTATCAGACACATGAAAAAATGTTCATCATCACTAGCCCTCAGGGAGATTCAAATTAAAACCACATTGAGATATCACCTTACACCAGTTAGAATGGCCAAAATTAGCAAAACAGGAAACAGCATGTGTTGGAGAGGATGTAGAGAAAGGGGAACCCTCTTCCACTGTTGGTGGGAATGCAGGTTGGTGCAGCCTCTTTGAAGAACAGTGTGGAGATTCCCCAAGAAATTAAAAATAGAACTTCCCTAAGACCCTGCAATTGCACTCCTGGGTATTTACTCCAAAGATACAGATGTGAAAAGAAGGGCCATCTCTACCCCAATGTTTATAGCAGCAATGGCCACAATCGCCAAACTGTGGAAAGAACCAAGATGTCCTTCAATGGACGAATGGATAAGGAAGATGTGGTCCATATACACTATGGAGAACTGATTTATTTTTATGTTATTTTATTCCAATATTCTATTTTGTTAACTTATAATTGACCTTGATTAATTACCTTCTCCTGCTTCTTTTAGATATGTTGTTGATTTTTTTTTTAACTTTTGAATTGTACATTGAATTCACTTTTTAAAATTACTGGCTAGAAATGTGTTTGAAACTATAACTTTCCCACCATTATTTTAATCACATCCCTTGGAATTAATTAGACAGTATTTTAAATTGCCATTATTTTCTAGACGTTTTTCAAATTATTTTTTATTGTATCTGACATGAGTTGTATAAAAATAAGGTTATATAACTAATAAACTTTACTAAATACATTACTCAGGTAATGTTTCTGATATTTTCTCTTTTTATTTCCTATCATTTTATTTGGATGCTGTTTCAAGTTTAATTTTATGAGTTGCATGTAAATTATTAATCAATGATAACACTTTTATTTTGGATTGCAATTATTATAAAATATCCCTCAGTTGATATTTTTTACCTCCTTATTATAATGTAATAATAGTTCTAATATTAATACTATAGTCCTAATATTAATACTATGAAAAAGTAATAATATCCAATCCTCAGTTCTCCTGATTTGTATTTGTATTTGCCTCAATTGTTTTTGCCTGTGACTTTACAAAGAATATTTCTCAATACCTTTACTTTAGAGGTGTCTCTAATAAATAACATTTTGTTGGGTTTAGTTGCTTAATTTAATCTAGCAATCTTACTCTTCTGATAGGTAAACTGATTAGGTGCTCTAGTTATATATAGCAGTTAAGACAAGCTTGGTCTATATCTATTGTCTTAATTTATTCTTTAAATTTCCTTTTAAATTGTCCTTATCCTTTTTTCTGACATCTAACCTTTGCTACCTTACCTTCATTTTTCTTTATTTCCTTCCTATTATCTGAGGTTTGTATACGATGAATTGTCAGTTCATCACATGGATCCCAATCCTTAAACTTTCATGTTTCAGTGGATGCGACAAATCTGGGAGATAAAATGCAGATTTCTCAGCTGTCCCACTAAAAAGTGTGATTTATGATATCTCATAAATAAAGTGGAATCTACTTTTTTTTTAAAGATTTTATTTATTTATTTGACAAAGAGAGACAGAGAGAGAGAGATCACAAGTGGGCAGAGAGGCAGGCAGAGAGGGGGAAGCAGGCTCCCTGCTGAGCAGAGAGCCTGAAATGGGGCTTGATCCCAGGATCCTGAGATCATGACCTGAGCCTAAGGCAGAGGGTTAACCCACTGAGCCACCCAGGTGCCCCTGGAATCTACTTTTTAAGCAAGCACCCCAGATGACCCTAATGTAGGCGGTCTATAGTGCACCCTTCAAGAAACACCATTGTAGTAATTGTAGTAATTGTAGCTATGTTAATTTTAAACATCCTTAATCTTCAACTTCTTGATTCATAAGCCCCAAAGAATAAATGTCGAGTCCTCGCTATGAATTAGGAAACAACACTTTATCCCTCTTCAAGAATACACATCCTGATTTATTCTTTTTATATAATATTTAGTATTTAGTTTTTTTAAATAATTGAATTATCTTTTACTCTATAACTCTAATTTTTAAAGCTATATAGCTTTAGATTGACATGCCGTCTTTAGTTCTGAATGCTAGCACACTGGCTTTTCCTGTTCTAAGGTTCCTTACTTGGACTACCTTTAATTGGAGCTAGACTTTTTTTTTTTTTTTAAAGATTTTATGTATTTATTTGACACAGAAAGAGAGAGAGTTCATAAGTAGGCAGAGAGGCAGACAGATAGAGGGGGAAACAGGCTCCCTGCTGAGCAGAGAGTCCAATGCGGGGCTCAATCCCAGGACTCTGAGATGACCTGAGCCGGAAGCAGAAGCTTTAACCCACTGAGCTACCCAGGTGCCCCGGAGCTAGACTTTTTTATTACACTTTTTAAATAAGGTTTCATGGATGCTCTATTTACTAAATCTTGAATACTGAGGATAGTTTATTTTCTTTTGCCTTTATCTATCAACAGTAATATTCTTAGTTTATTCTTTTCTCCTCAGAGCCCTATAACATTTTTCCACTATTTTACAAAATTTAATATTACTATAGAGTAGTTTGAGTCTTAACTTTTTTTTTCCTTCCTTAGAAATAAGCTATTATTTCTGACTGGAAGTTTAGTAATGTCAGAAGGATATAACAAGGTGGTAATGAGATTATAATTTTTAACCTGGGAACCCAGTATATCTTTATGGCTTACCGATTAATTTCATCACAGATATGTATAAATATATAATGTCTAGCATTTTAGTTAAGAGTGTAGTCTGTAGTCATATTTTCTGTTCAACCATTTCTTAGCTGTCTAACCTTAAGCAAGTTAATTACACTCTCTGGGTCTCAGTTCGTCATCTGCAAAATTATAATTACTACAACAAAGGATAATAATAAGAACTACGTCATGTTGTAATATATGGAAAGTGTCTAAAAACAGAAAAGTTATTCAATAAGTATTCCTTATTATTATAATTATTGACATCAGATTTTTCCTATTCCATTTTATTCCATTCTATACTAACAACATGATTCTGCATGTTTAATCTCCTACCTGTTTTACATATTTATTATGTCTTTTTCTAAGTGTTTTTTCTCTCTGCATCTCTCTTCTCTCCATTTGGCACAATTTTCTACAATCTGAACTCTGTGTCACTGCATTGTTTTTTTTGCCACACTTACTCTCTTTCTCACTGTTTACTATTTTCTAAGAAGATTGCTTTGTCTTCACTTTTGCCTTCTTAATCACCACCTAGCACACCTTGTTTATCATCCCATCCATGATCTTTTGTTTCATATTCTCTTTCAATTTTTGGTGAGAAAAACTTTTGTTAGAGAGATTTTAATTTATCCTGAAGTATTTTTTTCCAGTAAGGGTTGTTATCTGTCCATAGCATCCTGAGTTCCTTTCCCTCTCTACCTGAGAAGACAGAGACAGTAATTTATAGTTTTCTTGTAGAGTTGCCATGCTGTTTCTTTGCTTAGACGCATCTAATGATCTCCCCATCTGCTCAAACATAGCTTGGGTGGATTTGTCTGGATTCTTCTTGCATGAATACTGGCTCTGCTGATGCATCTCTGTCTCTCTGCAGAGTTTCAGTTTGAGTTGAGTGTCGATTGTTTCTGTTCTGTTTTTCTACTGCCATGTTATTTTCTATGGCTTTTTTTTTTTTTTTCTCTCTATGGCTTTTGAATGGAGAGGACGTAGGTTTTGGTTTCTTCTACCTTCACTTCTTTAACACTTTTTCAGTTGGACACAGGCATCAGTTTTCTGTCTCTCTGCCATTTTAAGGGCTGGGTAACATCATGTATGTGTGTGTGTGTGTGTATGTACCACCGTATTCTCATATGGTACTAGTAGGTATGTCAACTACAGCAGAACTTTACTATGGAACAACTTGGCAATAATGTGTCACCATTTTCAAGGCACATACTTTTTTACCCAGAAATTCCATTTTAAACAATATATCAGGAATCAATGGTGTACAAACATGTCACCAATGGAATGCTTAGTGTTATTTATAATGGAAAACCACTTGGAAACAATTTAAATATCTAACAATAAGTGCTCATGACATAAATTATGGTACATATATCAATAAAATATCTTGTAGCTACTAGAAATGATGTATATTTATACTTGAATGTACAAAAAAGGAAGTGGAATATAGCAGTATGCAAAATAGGAGAGCATAATTCTTTAAATAAAAGTATGTCATGTGAATAAAAGGCAATGTTAACAATGATTATACCTGGGTGAGGAGGTACAGACAGTTTTCATTGTCTTTTATACATTAAAAAATCATGAATTAGCTTTATAATTAGAAATATAGTAATAGAACTAAGAAAAAAATGAGAAAGATATACATTCTCTGTTATCTTCTCCAGAATAATAACTATTTACTGAGTGCCCTTTGTCTGATACTATATAAGGCCCTTTATAGAATTATCTTATTTAACCCCCTCAGCAGCTCCATGAGGCAGAAATTAGTGTTTAGTTTTCAGTTGAGGAATCTGAAGGATGGAAAGGTTAAACATATCTAATGTCACATAGCTCATAAAAGACCATGCCTGAATGTAAACCCCGTTCAGTCTGATTCTAAAAGCCACCATTTCCCCAGCGGACCCTATTGCCTCTGAGGATTGTCACATACATTTTGATGTTTTTACAGGCCACAGATTTATTAGCTCATTATTCAAAGTTTTCAATGCCAGTCCTTATTTCATACACTAAATGTGAACTTAAAAGAGAACTCAAGGAACAGAATAAAGACATAACCACCACCAACAAAAAAGCATAAAAGCAGAAGACATTAAGATTCATACTTCAATGTAAATCATTGAACATTCTCTTTAACATAATGTTTAATGAAATAGGGAAAGAGTTCTTAGGAAATTAGGATCTAAATCGGTATTAGAGAGTATCAACAACTCTTTTAAGTCATCAACTGAAAAATTTAATGCACCAAAGAGGCAAATTGTCTTTAAAATATTCTCACAATCTGAGGATTTTCCTAAATTTTCATATAACTTTGCCAAGTCACTAGAACAATCATGCAGTATACTTTGGTTCTGGTTTTGAAAAATACAACATTCTTCAATTGTTTTCATTACAAACCCGAATTCCAACTGTCCAAAGTGTATTTTCTAAATGATTAGTATTCTACCCAGAATACTGCCCAACCAAATCAGTCTACTTAAATTTCAACAAGAGTAACTAGAGTTAAAAACAACAGCAGCAGCACAACACAAATGAAGTCGCCTAAGAGAACAGACACAATAGGGGCCGGATGTTTAGGGGACTAGGACTAATTTAGTGATGGCAAAATTTCAGTATCTCTTCTCCTTGAATCTACCTAACACCACTTATCAGACTCTGTTACTATGCATACCACAACAAGTAATAAAGTTAAAAGACAGTTTAAAAACACCAAAACAGAGTAGTAATTCAATAGATAAACTATACCTTTCTCCCACCCCAAACGCAATAAAAATTTGGAATTAAGGAAATGAGTCAGAACAGCAAAATTAGAGAAGAACATGATACTCAGAAGATACAATAACAGCTTATCAAGCATCAAGTCCTCATAGGAAAGACTCACAGGCATTCACTATCATTCACTGCCTCACCAAGAAATAGAAATTTTTTAAAAATGCAGTTTGGATAAATTGTGGATGATAAGGTAGAATGGCGACAATTCTCATCCTCCTCCAATATGGAGGGTAATATGAATGACAATTTGCCAATTAAGAATTGCAAACACATGAGGAACTAAACTGTAAGTATTAGCCAAAAAAAAAAAAAAGAAGGGTTTTCTTTGGAATTCATTTAAGTCCAGGGTATAACAAGAAACAATCTTAATTATTGCCTTTTATCTATCATTATAACAATGCCGAGTCCACCAAGGTAATAGTTATTTGTAAAATATATAACAATAAAGCAACAAGGACTTGATGCAAACATAACATCCCTAGGCATAAATTAATAATCTAGGCCAGAAAATACAGGTCCTTAAATTCTGAGTCAACCAATAGAAAGGATGTATAATTCTCCACCTATTCCACTAACCAACAGAACCACCGAGAAAACTAAGAAATGCCACAGTATATAATGATATTCTAGTCTCTCAGCACAAATGAAAAGGAATCTCAAAATACGAGGCACTTGGTTTCTTTCTCTAGCACAATAATAATGCCTGAATGGAAACTCATTATAGTTATATTAAAAAAAAAAAAAAAAAAACCAAAACCAAACAAACAGGAAAATCCCATTTGGGTCTCATGAAAACATTTAAGTTATTTCCAAGTGTCTGTGGATATAAGTCCATAGGTTATCTGCAAAGACCCCATACATTATTTTACAGGGAAGAGCTAAACAAATTGGCTCCAACAGAAATACAAATAAATGGATTAAAAACTGGCTATCTAACCGTATACAGAGAGAAATCGTAATTGGTAGTCCGTCTAGTTGGGGAGAGGTTTCCAGTTGGGTCCCACAAGGATCGATATTGGGTCCCATTTTGTTTAATATCTTTATAAAAAATCTGGAAAACAAAGTAGAGAATGTGCTAATTAAGTCGACTGATGCCAGTAGTTTAGGATTTGTGGTTAAAGTAAATTGGATATTGATAAATGCTACTGGTCTTTAGAAAGACTGATGCTAACAGAGAGTAGGATTTTGAATTATCTGTATTTTTTTAATATATCATTAAAAAAAAAAAACTAATTCCAAGCACTAGAAATGAATAGATTTAAATGGTTTTAGTGGCTTTGCATAACAAAAAAATTAAGAACAATGGATAAAGGCAACACAGAGACTCACAACACCTATAAGAGCAGAATAAAGAACAGTCCCCAAATTGAGATCTTTTTGGCTTTATTTGGAAAACTGGTGGTTATGGGTCCCTCAAAGCAATTAAGGTATTGGAGGCTTTTCAGATTTGTAGGAGTCAAGGTGGTGAAACGGCAGGAGCAACTAAATTCTCAAATATACATACATTTGGTAATTGGCAACAAAATAAACAATGAACAACATAAAGCTTAAAGGAAGAAAGGAGAGTGGAAAACTTGAAGGCACATCAAGAAAAGGAAGTGAAATTAATCAAGAACAAATTCTATAAGGAAACACACACACACACACACAAATAGAAGAATGCTAGGGAAAATAGGAAGGGCTCTCCTAACACTAGGGTAGAGATTATATATATAAGACATTATAAATCTCTTTATATATATATATATATATACATATATATTATTATTATTTTATTTATTATCTATTTTACTATTATCATTAATATATAATATTATTATTATATATTATATATGTGTATATATACATATAATTAAACAACTCCAGAAGACACTTGGAAAAAATATTATGTAGACTTCTTTTTGGTTTGAGGTTTATTTAAAATTCTTAGTAATTTAGAACCTAATTTGTTACATGAAAGTGATACAATGAAAGTGATAATGTTTGTTGGCTATGGACTCTCGTTTGTAAACAAATTTTTTTTTTTTAGGTGAAGTTAACTGAATTGAATATATGGACTAAGGTGGAATCAGCTTTTAAATTTTATGTCATTTTTGTACTTGTTAGCATAGCAGAATGTATGCCAGATAGACTGGAAAAGCCAGATTAAGTCTCAGAAATTTTATTAATTTTGTTATGCAACCTTGGGTATTTTATTCTCCTTAAGAGCCTTAGAGTTTGCATCAGTTGAATGACAAGATAAGAATTGTTTTAAGAGCTCCATATATTCTTGTTAAATTAAAAAGGTACAGGAAACCAGTACAGAGAAGAGATTGGAAAAATGTGGAAGTATGTCCTTGAGTAACAGTTGGCTCCCACCTGGCTAGGTTTCCCATAGTCATCCCTCCCTAACCTCAGGACAGAGCACAGTTTAAAAAAATCACTTTAGATGATCTGACAAGCTGTCTGTGTCTCTAGGAAACCATCAAGGGAAGCTAAAAAGGTCAATCCCTTTTCTAGTGACTGATTTTTCCAGAGCATCCAACAATACTTAACTGATTATTTGTGCCCCAGCTTTAGGGAAAAGAAAGAAAGAAAGAAAAAAAAATTAGAATTACAGTTGAAAAGAAGGGACATTCTTGATGTGGCATTATTCATGATGCCAACACAAAAGAAAGTGATGTGCAATCAGAGCCCCAAGTAGATCTCTAACTCTTCATGCTGGCTTCAAAACAAAAAAAATAGAGGAGTATGGAATGTGAGCTGGTCACTGTTTTGTTTTAATTAAATCAAGATGGTTCTAAGTATTCTGGCCCAAGAAATGATAAAGTTTGCAGGTGGTTTGCTATAGATTTTATAGCTAATATGTGTTGAAAATTATTTCCTTGCATTGACTTTAAAACTTCTAACATGAAGCATTCCTCTGTAGATAGTACTCTCTTTCAGGAATGGGACTGCTCCTTATATGCTAGATATTTACTCTGTAAAATACACAAACAAGCATTGGCTATATGTCTGGAGACTGTAAATTTTACTTTAAAAAGTAATAATTCCTATTATTTACAATATTTAATATTTTATTACTATTTATCACTTACAGAGTATTTGCCATATATTGAGGACTATGTTATCCTCTCTACATATTATCATGAACAATCTTCATAATAACTTATGAGAGAGGAATTAACCCCATTTTTATGGATAAGGAAACTGAAGGGTCAGAGATGCTTGCTTGCTTATTTGTTTGTTTAGTATGTATAGTCACACAACTGTAAATGGAGGGTAAATGCTGGAACTGACTACAAAATACTTGTTCAGAACCGTTGTGCTAATTATAACTTCTGATGTCTTGACATTACACATCTTGATTGAAGACAGTGGAGAAACCACTTGCATGAGGACAAGCATCTTATATTTTTCTGGGCCTCAGTTTCCTATGCTTGACACTACAGGATTGGACTACAGCAGGGTTGTTTAATATCAGCATCATCGACATTTGGGGCTGGATAGTTATTTGTTAGGAGGAGGCTGTTTAATCACAGAAGGATGTCTGGAGCATTCTTGGTCTCTATTCTCTAGATACTGGGAGCAGTTCCCTCCTCCCAGTTTTGACGATCCAAAATATCTGCACACATGGCCAAAGATGCTCTGGGGGGAAAAAAAATCACCCGTTTTTTGAGAAACACCATACTAGAAGAGCTCTGATATATTTTTTGTTTTCTCATATTCTATGCTTGGAATTGTGGGTTCAACTTCAGCCAAGAGGATGGGCTGTGGCTTTTCACCACTGTGGGGTATTTGCTCAGTGAACCATTCTCTATCTCGGTCTCAGTACATTGAATTTAAACTCTGAAGCTCTCCAGGTTCAGTTTGCTATAAAACTGCCAATCTCTGGCTTTTAAATTTATCATTTAAATGCAAATTGGTATAAAAAAAATAGGGTAGATGAAAGTGAAAAGAGATCAGATGTTATCTTATTAAGTCAGCATTTCATTAGGCAATTGATTTAGATTCATTTCAAAATGCAGTCCTATGAGATAGTTTTACTTATTTATTTATTTATTTATTTAACTAATGCTACTATATCAGAAAAATCATCGAATGGATTTATAAAGTATTCTTTCATTTGACAGCTTGAGAGAACCATATGCTAGGTTGGAACCTATTGACAGATGCTAATAAGTGAAAACTCAGGCACTGTAAGAAATTGACAATTTTTGAGACCCATGGTTCATTAACTTTCAAGGGTCATACTTAAAATATGCATTATTAAAAAATCATCTCCCAGAGAAGGAGTGTCTTCTCTTAGAGAATAGCCCCCTGCCTCCCAAAAATGAGACCTATGGATATGTAAAAACAGCGAGTTAGAAGGTTTCATTGGGTTTGTTCTAAATAAAATTCAACTGTAGAGATTATTTATGGTGTGCTATCCTTGGAAATCACTTGAAGATAGAAATATTAAAATGTCAATTAAATAATGATTGATACGGTTAATAATTCTAGATGGTTTAAAAGTATTATTACTCTCCTTGTTTCATCACAGTGAACTATTTATTAAATTTAACACTATGCACACTACTCTATAAACACTATTTACAGCAGATATTAAAATAGACCTTTTTAAATCTATTTTGAAGGACTTAAATTTGGACTATGGGAAAATACATATATAAATATTCTTTGTAAATTATAAAAATTTATAAAAATAAATTATATTAAATATAAATATTAAACACACACATAAATGTTCTGTTTAATACAGAGAGTTAGATAAAGGAAGCCAGGTGAAGTCACATTTGGGTAGTAAAAAGGGACAGATCCACTGGGACTGATGTCAAAAACCTCAAAAGGGAGATTCTAAATCTTGACTGCAAATTAGAATGACATTTGAAGAATTTTTAAAAATTATGATGCCCAGCCATATTCTAGTACATTCAAATAAGAATTTCTGGGAAAGGAATCAGGCTTCAGTATTTGTTAATGCTCTCACAGTCAGTCAGTTTGGCACCCAAGGTTGAGAACCATTGCCTTAAAGATTAAACAGGGTTTACAACTGCATGGAAATTGTTCTTTGACTAGGTGTAACTTAAGCAAGTTGGCAGTCTCCTACAGTCATGTGCTTCAGTGATCTTAAGTGGTACATGTGCAAGGCATTAAGTGATTATCTGTCACTGAGGGAGAAAATTATTCTTTCTCCCCTCCATTATCTTTCTATCCTCTGATGACTTCAAAGAGAAAAGACCTCATCTGTTGCTGGTGGCTCTTTAATACATCTCTGTACTTATTTATCTCCCTTTCAAATCAAAGAATAGGCTCAGGCCCAGGGTCTTCATCTAGTATAGCCTAGAATTTAATAACCATAGTTTCATATTTCTCACTTAAGATTGTCTTCCAGCAAGTAATACTGATTTAAGTGCTATAAAATTTCCTTTGTTGGTTATTTAAAGGGAGCAAATGTAAATAAACATAAAACAAATAATAGTACACATTATACTCATATATGGAAAAAGTCACAAGGGTAGTTCTTAGATGACTATGCTTTGGGCAACCCTACTGTTAACGTAAGGGGTATCCAAATGTTGTATCATGAGTTTGGGCCATAATTGTGCCTCCACCACTAATTAATTTTATGATTTTGGAAAAACTACCCATTCTCTTCTCTGGGCCTCATTTTCCTCATTCATTAAACAAGGCCATTAACCTATATTGCTGGCGTTCTTCTATAAGCTTAGGAAGCAAGTAGGGCTTGCCCTCTGAATTTACCTTGTTGACATCCAGGCGCATCTTCTCATTGTTGGCACTGGCAGCTTTCTCAGCTGCTTTCTTTTGGCGTTGGGGTCCCCTCCCAAAAAAGATGTAGTTGACCAAAGCATATTCCAGAAGGGCCATGAAAACAAAGACAAAGCACCCCATCAGGTACATGTCAATGGCCTTCACATAGGGGATTTTAGGGAGCGTCTCCCGCAGGTGGGTATTGATCGTGGTCATTGTAAGGACAGTTGTAATTCCTGAAAAAAAAATGACAGAGTTAAAAGAATAACATCCCTGCTTCCTTGCTGTTTTCATCATAGTTGCAAAGGTTTATTGTACTCTTTCACTCATTCATGTATGCCACAAAATACTTTCTGGGTATTACATACCTGTGCTGTGATAGACCCTGGAGGCCATTTAAATCATGAATTTATAGTAAAATTAATCACTTGGAAACTTTTCCTTTATTTATATTTTTATATTTACAGTTAGATATCTGGTGAGGGGCTAGAGATGTGAATTAAATGCCACGGCAGATGTCTGTATAGGGTGAATGTTGAGGATATTGAGAAGACCCTAGGTGAGCCTCATGATGCAGCAGGAGAGGTCAGGAGATGGAGACTCTGGATCTGAGTCCTGAAGGACGAGTGGGAGATACCCAAGCGATCAAGGATTTAGAGCTCAAGGTGTGGTAGAGAGAGATTTTATAAAGGTATGTTTTGTGTGTAGAGGAGAAAGAATATGGTCCATCAAAACCATTTCAAGGAAGTGAATGGGGTACATTATAGGATATGATGGGAAGCATGGTGAGGAGAGTGAAGATTAAGTAATGCTGCATAATGGAGAGCCATATATACAGAGTCTAACTGGGGAGTCTGAACTTAAAACCGAAGGTGAGTTGGGGCCATTGACCAGCTTCAAGCAGGGAAGCAAGGTACAGATTGTGTTTAGGACAATCACTCTGGTACTCATGTGAATGATAGAAGGAAAGCATACAAGACAGGAATGAAGAATACCAGCTATTAGTTTTTCAGAATTATCTAAGTGATACAGAGAAAATAAATTAAAACAATCACAATAGTACTGAAATGAGTGAATGCATTGTATAGATAATACAGACAAATGACTATAAAAACATCAAAGCTGGAAATGATGGATAACAGAGAGGTCGGTGTGTAGCCCTTGTGTTTCTGGATTGGGCAGCTGGGCACGTAATGCACAATAAACAGCATAGAAGCATTTTAAGATTATGGGACATGGCATACTGGGTCAGGTTATAATTGTTCATTCCACTGAGTGGTCATCACCAAGAGTGAAGAGTAGTTTCCCTCTACAATTGGAAGGTATGCTGGGTAAAAGCACTGGGAGTCCAAAGTCCTGAGTTTGGCAAGGTCCAGTTTTGCAGCAAAATAATGATGTAAAAATAGAGCCCAGAGATCAAGATCACACAGATGGGAATTGTATGATCAACATTTGAATAGGGATCTTTCTGACTCAGAAAGCGGAGTTAAATTTCATGTCTATGATTTTTTGGAAGTATAAGTTCTCTGATTTAATTTTGTTGCTCTAAAAAGATAATTTTTGTATTGTTTTTCTACATGCTCATAAAATAGCTATAGAAAAAATAAATTTGCCCATCTAATTCTGAGCAGGGCCAGAAAAACTCTTTTTGCTTTAGGTATTTTAGAATTTTTGTATCTTTTTTATAATATCAGTCATTTTGAACACTTCCCAGTTTCATTTATCTTTTCATTATTTCAACTGCAGGGTACCCTGTTCAACATGTATGTCATAAAACTGACAGTGCTGATTTTGCTTTTTATCTTAATCTTATTTTAAGATATTTCTGACCAAGGAAAAATTACTCACATCAAAAGGCATTTTACAAATTTCTTTTAAAAAGTAAATAATTTATTATTCCTGTAATAAACATAAAAATGACATCAGACTCTTCACTTTGGAATAAGAGGATATTTACAAATTCCATTCATTACTTTATTCAGCAAATATTTACTGAACATCATTCATTGTATGAGATATCACAGGTATAATGGAAGCAAAATTAGATATGGACCTTTCTTCAATGTATCTTTCAATACCATGAAGAAAAAGGACATCACAAACCAAATAAATATAAATTATAACTGCACTGGTCTACAAAAGGAAGTTCTCTAGTATTTAAGAGAATATATCACAGGGCACCAGACCTAGTCCAGGAGGTCATTACTTCTCCTTTCTGTTCTTGAATCACCACAATCTAATCTTAACAGAGCAGCCAGAGTTATCCCTTTCAATCTGAAATCAAATCGTGTCACGTCTTCACTCAGTGACTCTCTAATTTCATTCAGAATAAGAGCAAAACTTTCATCATGACCCTGGAACTGCTTCATAATCTTGCAGTTCCCTCTCTCCAACATTATCTTGACCCCTGAACTCTCTCTTGCTTTCACTTCACTGGCCACCTTGCTGACATCCTTGGCACTTTCCTACCTCAGGTCATTTGTAGTCGGCCAGAATATTCCCATCTAGACATTTAAGTGAGTTTGTCTCCTTGAAGTCTTAGTTTCATTGGTAATTTCTGAATGGAGTTTACAATGATTATTGTAAACTGCACCCTCTGGCATATCCAACCCTTACCTTGCGTATTTCCCTCTATAGACATACTGTATTACATAGCTCACACATTATAAGCAAAATAAATTTATTGTCTTTTTACTGCTACCGTATCTTCCAGAAGAGTGCTGCTTTATCTCTAGTGTCTAATATGCTTGGCACATAGTAGGTGTTCAACAAATATTTGTGGAATGAATAAATGAATGACTTCTCTAAGGAAGTGATGATTGGATTGGGATATCACAGTGGAGGAGTTAACAGCCCAACATTTTAAAGGGCTTAGTCAGAAATTGAAATAATAAAAATTGTGTAAAAGATCATAATTTACTATATCTGAAGTTAGTACCATAAAAAATGTTCATGAAATATAATTTATTCTCTTCCTCTGGTGTTATAAGGGGGAAAAAAAAAAGCAAGCATAAGATAAACGATGCTGTGAATAATTTCCCAGCAATCTTACTTTGTTGTCTTCTGTCCTCTACCATGCTACTCCAAAATCTTAATAAGACTTTAGAAGTCTTTTTAGTTATCTGATAGTTACATAATACATTTCCTTGTCTTCAGCTCAGAGAGCTTAAAAAAAAAAAAAAAGATGGAAGGGAGCTCTTTCCAGGTAAGGAAGCACCAATGCAAATTAAACAATTATCAGGTAGTATTACATGAACTATGCTTCAATAAAAATATCAAATTGATGGGAATAATTTCATTACTTACTGTTATATGGTTAACTAAATTTGACATGAAAGAGTTTTAATTTGTATTTAATTGATTTAATGCTGAATCAGATAACCCAAAGTCTCACAGCCAAATTCTTGTAATGCGCACAGTCCAGTCTTGTCATGCATCATAAATACCAGGGTAAGGAAAGGATGTGAGTGGACGTGCATGCACATACACACACAAGCACACACATGTAGACACACAGAGTCAAGCTCCATAAGCAGTTAGAAAATGGCCTACCTAATGCCACTCTTGCAGCTGATGCATCATAATTAATCCAGAAGGACACCCAGGAGAGGATAGTGATCAGGATGGAAGGCATGTATGTTTGCAGAATAAAGTAACCAATGTTTCTCTTAAGCTTAAAGCTGAGGGACAACCTGGGATAGGAACCTAGAAAGGCAATTTTAGAACGTCATCATTATCAATCAATATTTATAGATAGTTTCCCTTTAAGGTCCATAAGTAGTTTGTATATCTTTCTTAAATTCAATTTTAGCTCCTGGTGAAGGGCACTTTCTTCTGCAAAAGTAGTATGAGAACACCGGGCTTTTAATTAGCAAGAGTCACTCGGTGTTGAGTACACCCACACTCCTGAGTAATTAAAAGAATTCCAGCTCTTCCCTGTTCAGCCTCCGGCACTGGATCAAAGACACTCATTCTCTACAACTATGAAGATAAAATAGTTTGGTATAGCCCCTTTGTTCCCCCTCAGCTGTTTCTCAACAAGGCTATCCTGTAAGATTTTTTGGTTTTGTATGTAAGAATAAGGCTGCAAAGTCTGATCATATTTTAGTAATTTCTTCCCAAGCCCCAGAATTCACTGTAATTCCAGGATCAATGACACGGCTTCAGGTATACAGCAACTCCCTAAAGTTCTGTGAAGGTTTTCACATGTATGGATCACACTTGTTTCTAATTCCATTGATTCCACCAGAGTGCTAAAGGGATTTCTGACCCATCGAACAGCGGAGAATCACTGGTTTCAAAGGATATTTATAAGAGACGAAACTAAAGGATCAGATTCCTGTAGCTAGGTCCTTCTATTGTGATGATCTGGGGAATTTCTCTTTAAAAAAGATATGTAGGGGCGCCTGGGTGGTTCAGTGGGTTGCCTTCAGCTTGTGTAGTGGTCTCAGGGTCCTGGGATCCAGCCCCGCATAGGGCTCTCTGCTCGGCAGGGAGCCTGCTTCCTCCTCTCTCTCTGCCTGCCTCTCTACCTACTTGTGATCTCTCTGTGACAAATAGATAAATAAAATATTTTAAAAAATAAAAAAGATATGTAACTGAACATAGTCTTAGAATATCAAAAGTCACATTGATTAATAGTGTGTGGGGGGAGTGATATTCTTACTAATAGTGAAATAAAGCCTATCTAGCCATCTTGGGCTCTATTAAGTGTCATAATACTGAAGTAAGAATATTTCAAGTATGAATTCATTTCTACAGTATTAGGGATCCAGAGGACCTCACATTTAGGAAAAAGTTTCTGTTGTTTATTTTTTAAAGCTAGAAGCTTCGTGTTCTTACGAAGTCATACAACTTTTACTTGAAGTAGCTTGCAGGAAAGAAAGTGCCTGAGTCCTTAGGATTAAAATGTATAGTTACAGTACTAGTTATTTCTGTGCCTGGGGAAATCATAAAAAGAAATATTCGTGTGGGTTTATTGTTTTTTTCCCCGTTAATGAGTATGTAGCAAAGTATTACTTTCCTGAGCTTTTTTTTGTTGTTAAAATTTTGTGCTGATGGAACCAAATTTGACAACCTAAAGCCTCGATGCTGGAAGAGGAACATTGGAAAAGCATCAGGATAATCTCAACATCTGGAAGGGCTTTTAGCTCCAAAACAAGAGGTAAGGTTACATAAAGAAATTCTTATCTTTGAGGAAAATGTGGAATTCTCTTCCTGACTTGACTCTTCCCAGTATTTTTCAAAGGATTATAAGGAGTACTGTAGAATGCATAAAGTTGGGGAAACAACTCTGACCTGGGTCTTTATTTCTCCTTGTGTTCTGTCTCTAACCATTAGTCCATTCTTGGTAGATGAGCAGAGTAGAACTAACCCCCTCAGCTTTGTTGGGAGTGGCTCCTGGGGAAAAAGTGCGTGGTTCCCAAATGAGTAATAAGCTTGATGGGGTTCTGAAAGTTTGCAGCAGATCTAAATCTTCTAGTCATCATCTTTCCCTGGGGCCCAGTTGTGATAAAAATAGACTCTTTTGCAAATTATGTGGAAGCCCCTTTTCCCTTAGCCCGCTTCCCTGATACAAACCTGTGGAAAAAACGACCTTCTTGGTGATAAGTTTGTAATCCACAATAGAGAACTGTGGAAGTTCAATCTTTGTTACTCCTGTTACTGCATTATCATCCCCACGCCAGTAAAACTCAATGTCGTCTGTGGTATATCCATCTGTAAAAGAAATCACACACATACACACACGTATACAGATACACAAAACAAACAAAACAAAACAGAAAAAAAATACTTGTTTAAAAGATGAACTATGTTAATGGTAACAGCCACAGCTAAAGGCTACTCTATTGGGTATCTCGCTAAGCACCTGAACTATATTACATTTAGTTTTCCCAACAGTCTCCTGAGAGGAATATAACTAAGCTCACTGGTGGCTGTAAAGGTTTAGTAAAATTAACAGCTTGCAAGTAGGAAATAGTATATAGTTCTGAACTGCACCTTAGTTCATCTGATTATGAATCTCATTTTTTCAAACATTATCACATTGTTACATGACCCTGGATGGTACTTTAAGTGAAGACAAAAGCAGAGAAAAATATCATTTAAGTTATCAGTGCAGTACCGAATGCTTCAAACTCCCCATATAAAATTTTTGAATTACAATATATCTGGTTTCAAATCAGAAGAGTAGTGATTACAAAGAAGTGAGTCATCTTTTTTTTAAATATTCATAGACATGATGTCCAAATTTGATTCTGCAGATCTAAATTCCAAAAAATACCCCCTCCCAATAACCTCAGTAATTCTACTAGTTTTAAGGTGTAAATACAGATGTATTGTGTGCACTATAAACACACATTGCATTTAGGAGGCATGTTTCTACTCATTCAACAGTTATTTATTGAGCACCTACTACGTCCATCAGTACAAAGTTACTGGGGCTAGAGCTCTGCATAATAAAAACATGCTCTCTGTTTTAATGATACTTTCAATTCATGAGGCAGAGTAGAATAAGCACACATATCTTAATTACTAAGCATATATATAACTGCAATGAATAGGCACATATTAGATTACAAATAGCAATACAGGGAAGCATGCAATGAAATCCAGTAAACATTAATATTTATAAACAATATACCCACTCCCTCAAGATCCCTCCTGTGAAGCATAAATTATATTGTATATCATATTTACTCCTCCAAAGAAATTTTGCATGCAGAGAGTTGAAAGTCTAGGAGGTAGGCAGGACAGATACTATAATCAAAATTTCGAAAATTTAATAGATCATACACCACCAACATTTTTATTAGCATAATCTCATTTGGAGCCATTCACTTTGTTAGAGAATGTCTTTCTTCTATGAAACTTTGATTTAAAAGTAAATTATTCATAATTTTAAAGGGAAGTCCAGGTATAAAGTGAATGGCACAGTACAAAGATTCTTTTCATTCTCCCTTAATCTACCCCATTAATAGTCTCTCTCCAATCTTAAGAACTAAAGTATCTGTCCCAAAGGATAACTGTTGTTCTCTGTGATTGCAACTTTCTTAAAGTGGCCATGGGAATCTTCACCATCCAGGACTTCATCTCAAATATAATCCCATTTCTCAATGTTTTTTGGCACACATCTCTCAGTTATGAAATAGTTTAGTCAATGACAATCCCACCTTTAAAAAACAAAGATTTTATTTATTTATTTGAGAGAGACACAGAGAGAGCACAATCCAGGGGGAGGAGCAGAGGGTGAGGGAGGAGCTGACTCCATGCTGAGCAGGGAACAGGATGTGGGGTTCAATCCCAGGACCCTGGCATCATGACCTGAGCTTAAGGCAGATGTTCAATCGACTGAGCCACCCAGGTGCCCCTGACAATCCCACCTTTGATAAGATAGTTTAAAATAATAAAAGAAGGGCAATTAATTCTTAGAATCAAGCTAGCTAGTTAGAAATGCATTGTAAAATTGGATTTGTGGTATATAAACGTGAAAGAAGGTATTTATGAAACAAGAAGTCCATAGTTTTCTAAGGGAAAAAAAAGTGTCGAATGCGGCCGTCTTCAAAAGAGAATGAGAGTTAGTCAACTCTTACATTTTCAATAAAGAACTAAGTCTAAATTAGCGAAGAATGTTTCTGGTCCTCCAGCTTCCTTAGCTCGCTTTTACCTCACTTGTTCATTGCTACAAACCTTATCACAGAAGCCCTCTGTAGGCAGAAGCCTGGGAACATCTGTGGCGTTTCAATACAGTTGAATAGGAGTTGCTTAATAATTGCTTAATAGGTAAAAATGTTATTACTGAATATAGCTTTTGTCAAAATGCCAGCTGTTTGACAAAGTGCTTTCTCGATAATACTTGGAGAGGAGAGGCATTTGGGATATATTGTTGAATTAATACATTAATTATCTACTACCTGTGTGGATTTGGGTGATGGTTGCTTATCTGAATGCTTGGCATTGTGGAGGTATTGATCATGTTTATACTTCTGTCTCCTGCTTCTAATATGTTACCTACAAAGAGCTGTATTAAATAAATATCTTCTGAGTGAATAAAAAAAAAAAAAAGTTACCCAATGATAACATAGCCCTTAAGAAAAATCCAAAGGGGGTTGCCTGGGTGGCTCAGTCGGTTGAGTGTCTGCCTTTGGCTCTGGTCATAATCCCAGGGTCCTGGCATCAAGTCCCACATCAGCCTCTTTCCTCCCTGGGAAGAATGCTTCTCCCTCTACCTGCTGCCCCCACTGCTTGTGCTCACTCTCTCTATCTCTGACAAATAAATAAATAAAATATTAGTGTATGTGCTGCCAAAGCAAGCACTAAATAAATAAAATCTCAAAAAAAAAAGAAAAATCCAAAGATTCTTCATTATGTATTTATCTTTATGTAATAATTCAGCAAGTTGCTTAACATCCCTCTGTCCTCCATTTTAATTCTGTAAACTGTAACAACAACAATAATAAAAGTTACTTCACAGAGTTGTTTTGCAAGAAAAATGCATTGTCACTTATAAAATGCTTACCTGGTAGATAACGCTCAAAAAGTTAGCTTGTACTTTTTCAAATAAGAATTATTTAAAATGAATTAAAAACTTATATTCAGTTGCATGTCACTTTGCTTCTATTTCATGAACACATCAATGCATTTACACAATGAGAAAATTGGGTGTTCAATGATACAGAACCCTCCAAGGTGTTTAGAAGTTGAAAATGAAACATCTGAAGTTTATTCTGATATCTAAGATTTTGGAATTGACATAATGGAACAGCACATTGTAATACTTCTTGGTTACTGCTGATCTTAAAAATCCCAATCTTCTTGACTTCATTTTGGGTTAACCAAGTGTAGAATGTTGTCAATGGACAGCAAATGTATGCTCTTGCATCACCGATTTCTGAAGATGAAAGACCAACAATCCATGACAGTGCCAGGGTGGTCAAGTTCACAAGCCAGCTCAGTATATTGTGTAGGATAATGTGAAAGCAGATCTAATTTTTCTCCTCCTCTTCCTCCTTCTCCTCCTCCTCTTTTTCTTCTTCATCTTCATCTTCTTGGAAGAAATATTTAACAGCCTCTCAAAATGATTAAAAAATAAGACATATGCAAATATACCTGACTTTTACAGCTTTCATAATATTAATGAGTGAAAAAATAATTAGTTATCTTTTAAAAGATATCAGAAGGAGGAGATGCACTGAAGCTTCTCATTAATGTCTTGCAAATGAAATTCATCTTTTATATTTTATTCATGGGATTCCAGAAACTGAGTCATTAAATTGTATTGTTATCATTAAAAACATAACCCACATAACTTCAAATGGCCTATGAATAAACCAAAATATAAATTCACTGGAATTTACCTGAAGGAATTAAAACTATATACAATGTTAAAGTTTTTGATCAGTTTAGATAAACATGTAAATTTAAAAATCTATATATGAATGACAGATATGTTTTCTTTTAAATATTGATAAAAATATATACTATATGAGATCTAAGAAGCAGATAGGCCATGTTAAAAACATTCACATAATAACTGAACATGTTCTTAAAATTGTGACATGATCTTATTACATAACATGGCATTTTAAAAAGTTGTTTTTCAACTCTTTAGTGTCAGTCTACTTGTCTATTTTGTTATCTACTAAATTAATATTTCATGTTAGAAGAATTTTACTGTGTAGGGAATATGAACCTATACCAAGATATTAAATGGGGGCTGGTGAGAACATTTAGAAGAAATTAATTATCAATGCCATTATTTTTTTCCTAGTAAGAAATTAAAGTGACTTAATGTTCTCTTGTTATTTATTTAAACTTTGCTCCCCAATTGGACTGTTATACATTCTAGGGTAATTATCTATTTTCTATCTCCCATTGTAGCCAAGTAGCGATAGTAAATAATAGTTGCTTTATAGATTTCATTTATTTATTTACTTGAGACACAGAGAGCATCCACCCATGAGGTGGGCAGGGGGCACAGGGAGAGACAGAGGGAGAGGGAATCTCAAGCAGCCTTGGTTGTGAGCTGAGAAGGAGGTGGGTCTAGATCTCATGACCTTGAGATCATGACTCTGAGATCATGACCTGAGCCAAAATCAAAAGTAGGAGATTTAAACGACTGAGTCTCCCAGGTGTCCCTGTAGTTGTGTTAAACTGTTAATTCTCAATCATCATAACCAATTGGTGATGTTTGAGAATTATGGGCTAGTATTATTGGGACAATCCACTCTAGTCCTTGGATGGTTTCGATTTTTTTAAGGGTTGTCTTATTTCAAATTTTCTGCCCTCTTATGTAACTATCAGAGTGCTTTTTTTTTTTTTAAGATTGTATTCATCTATTTGAAATACAGAAAGCAAGAGTGAATGAGAGAGAGAGAGAGAGAGAGAGAGAGAGAAAAGAATGGGGAGGTGACAGAGGGAGAGGGAAAAGCCGACTCCTTGCCAAGCAGGGAGCCTGACATGGGGCTTGGTCCCATGACCCTGGGATCATGATCTGAGCCAAAGACAGACACTCAACACACTGAGCCACTCAGGTGCCCCACTATCACAACACTTTAAAAGCTTTTTTGAATTGGACACCTCATTGTAAAAATTTTAGCATGTCACTCTCCTAATAGTATTTAAAATTTTATGTAGTAATTCTTAACAGTATATAAGTAACTATAATTAAAACTTAATTTACATTCTGGGGAACACTAATCCTGTGATGTACCTCATGGAACAGGGTTCTTCAGTAAATGTATTTGGGAGTACCTACAAATTTTGGGCAGCCTCTTATAGTCACAAACCTTTAGCACAGTACACGTCAGAATATCCCTCAATAAAGAATTTGCTTAATATTACTTACCCTTGGCAATTTGGCCAGACACATTGTTTTTTCAGAATATAAAGAATATTCCCACAGTGTAATGACTCTCTAAAATGCTAGAGCTATTCACACGTTTTAGGGTGCTCTAGTTA
Source organism: Mustela nigripes (assembly GCF_022355385.1). NCBI lineage: Eukaryota > Metazoa > Chordata > Mammalia > Carnivora > Mustelidae > Mustela > Mustela nigripes. Next base: position 51,104,442 of record NC_081568.1, read on the forward strand.
TGTTCCTAAGTAAGTACCTGAGAACATAGTCCCTTGGAACCATATCTTATTCTTTAGTGGATTAAAATAAAATTTTTTTCCCTCCAAAAATTTCCAGAAGAGAAGAAAAACATTTGCAATAACAACAGAGATCAAACTGACTTTTAAGGCAAACAAACACTTCAGGGAAGTAGCATGACCAAATGTGCAACAAAAAAGCAAGCTTTGTCTCGTGACTAATGCAATGACCACAATTAGAAGTCTATCAGTCCACAGTCAGAATGGATGTCCCTCTATACAGAGTCCTGTATGTTGTGCAAAGGAGCAAGACTGAGTACAATCGATGCCAATTAGTTGTGAGGATTTTTCAAAAGGGAGAGAGAGAAACTCACTTGTCAGCTATAACTTTAAATTCAGCAAAGAAAGGATTCCAAAGACACTCTGAGTGATTGCTCTGACTCCTTAATTGCATCTTATTCTTTATTCTCCTCTTTAGATGGACTGCTAGACACAAATGTCCTGCTATCAAATCATTTCTCAGCCTTGAAGCTCAAAATAATTGGCCTAGGGTAGGTCGGACTTGATTACCAAGTGGCATCTTGGTAAGAAACACCATTAAGTCATGGTCTGGCATTCAACTCCTACATCAAAGATAACCTTTTTTTTTTTTTTTATGCTATTAGCATTTTCAAATTCAAATCTCTTGTAAGAGGATTGAAATTGATCATAATCAAGTAAAATGTTAGATTCTGTGTTCTAAAGATAATTTCTCTTTTTGGATTTCATTGCAAAACTCAGTAATTGTGGTCTTTGTATGAAAGCAGAGAGCTCTGGTTGCTGTTCCTGTTAAGTGTAACTCCATGATGTGTTTCTTAAGCTTCCTTATGTTTGTAGAGCTCGAGCAATTAAGCTGATGCTCCAGGTAAGAGAAACCATTAATAATAAATAATAATTATAATTATATTATAATAATAAAAATAGCTACAACAATAATAGCAACTGCCATTTCAGAGCCTTATGTGACAGATACTGCCTTAAACTCTCTACATGGTTCTGTCTAGAACCATATAAACTAGACTGGATTTTGGTTACCAGGATTATTCCCCTTTATTCAACCCTGTTTCTCCCATATGCACGAACCCTAAGTCCTGAAATAACATAGAAGAGGCAAAGAACTATTGGCTAAGAAGACAGACCAGTACTTCTCAGATGTAACATGCACAGAAATTATGGAAATCTTATTAAAATGCAATACAAATGTAGTAATCCAAAGGGGCAACTGCACCCCAATGTTTATAGCAGCAATGTCCACTATAGCCCAACTATGGAAAGACCCCATTGACAGATGTCCATAAATACATGGAAGGCAGCTATGCTCACCACTATACGACCAACACTGTCCATCCACACATGAATGGATATATATATATATATATATATGTATGTATGGGAATATTATGCATCAGAAAGTGAATTATTATTCATTCCAAAAAAGGAATATTATTCATCAAAAAATGAAATCTGCCATTTGCAATGATGTGGATGGAACTATAGGGTATTGTGCTAACCAAAGTCAGTCACTCAGAGAAAAGACAATTACCATATGATCTCACTGATACATGGAATTTGAGAAACAGAAACAAGGCAGAGGATCATAGGGGAAGAGAGGAAAAAAACGAAACAAGACAAAACCAGAGAGGGAGTCAAAACGTTAGAGACTCTTAATCTCAGGAGACAAACTGAAGGTGGCTGGAGTGAATGTGGATTTGAGGATTTGGGCGGCTGGGGGTGGACACCGGGGAGTGTCTGTGCTTTAGTAAGCGCTATGTATTGTGTAAGACTGATGCATCACAGACTTGTACCCCTGAAACAAATACTGCATTATATGTTCATGATAATAATAACACAAAAGTTGGAGAAAACAGAAAAAAAGAAAAATAAAATGCAATGTGAACTAGGCTTAAGTAGGTGGAACCTGGGATTCTGTGGTTCTAATAAACTTCCAGGCAAGGCAGATGGCGTTTGCCACATGGATCACCTCAGCAGAGCAAGTGATTAGGAGAATGCTGCCGAGAGGACAGCATTTACCTTGCCATGGGAGTCTGGCAAGGGATGTCTGGTATCTAGTGTGACCAAGAGACAAACAATGTTTCTTCTGAACCAAGGTTTTATTAGCTCCAAGATAAAAATATTTTTTCCCAGCTCTGTCTCTCTTGTAAGAGAGAAGAGCAGATGTTTCTGATGTTGTCTCTCTCTAGCAGTCTAATTCTCTTCAATAATCTACAGCGTACAATCACCAGTAGCCCACAACTGAGAGATGGAGCCAGGTCTAAATGGTTTCTGCACATCTGTATTCACATCAGTTTTTTTTTTTTTTTTTAACTCCTAAACCTTTTATTTTTTTATTTTTTAAATTTTTTAATTTTTTTATTAACATATAATGTATTATTAGCCCCAGGGGCACAGGTCTGAATCGCCAGGTTTACACACTTCATAGCACTCACCATAGCACATACCTTCCCCAAGGTCTATAAACCCACCACCCTCTTCCTACCCTCCTCCCCCGGCAACCCTCAGTTTGTTTTGTGAGATTAAGAGTCTATTAGTCACATCAGTTTTATTTGAATATTTAGGGTGAAGAATAGTCCACTCTGGCATCAGATCTGACTTCTGTTCATATCCATCAATAGACTCGTTAGCAGCCTTCAGGATTCCCCCTTCTTCTAGTCTGTGCTACATACGCTGCTCTTATACCTCACTCACAAACAGGTTAATGTGTCATTTCCATGCCTTAAAAACACATAACAAGACAGAAAACAAAAATGTGGGAAAATGTCTTTATGGCCTTCTCAACAAGTCCAGATTTAAAAGCTAATTCTTCATTCAGGCATTCAAGACTCTATCACAGGGCTTCTAGCCACCTCAAAGCCTCATCTTCTGTTATACTTCTTGCTCTTTCAAAGCTCCACCCATACTCTTTTGTAGTCCTTTGGTCTCCAAGCCTTGGTCCAAGTGATTTCAGTGAACTGAAATATTTTCCCCACTCATATCAAATTTCTGTACAATTTCAGGGTCCATCTCAACTTCCACCTCTCCCAAGATCATCTTGTCTTTCCTTCCTCAAGTTTTCACAGCACGCTGCTTGAATTTCTACTCATAGAGTTGTCACAGCCAGTTTGCCTGAGAAGGTTTGTAGATGTGTTGGTCCCAGCCACCAGACTACCCTGGAGGGTGAGGAACCAAGTTCTCTGTGGCCTGTGTCCTCTTAATAAGGGTCTTAAACTGAGGGAGGCACTCACACAAGATTGCTGCATTGAATTGTCCACATACTAACCCTCTGGCTGTGGTTCACCAGATTCCACTTCTGAGAATGTTGGGATGAGCAGATGCTACTTGCTGAACTGCAAGGTAGTCGGACTGCAAACGTGAGCATCATTAGAGATTTGTGGAATTCCCAGGCACAAGCCTTAGAGTCACTAAAAGAAAGGCAGTGCCATTGGTACTAGTCCATAAGAGGCAGCTGCTAAGTTGAAGAAAAGGCCATGGTGTCAAAAGAAGCTTCCTGGTGTTGCTGACTTTTAATATATATTATCATTCTGAGGTGAACAAGAGTTCCTTGGAATGGCCATGGGCCTCTGGTAATGACTTTCTCTGGGCTGACAGATTTTGAAAACCAAACTGCCATGGTAGTCTCCAGAGGCAGTCAATACCTACAGTGCAAATAAAATAGTGCTCCCTGGTGAAAAGGGGATTTAGTCAAATGGAAGAGTTTGTTAGCTCAAGAGTGAAAATGGAAGATATTTAAATTAACAAGGCCAATTGCATGGCCTAGGAGATACACACAGCTGTGTAATAAAAAGCTATCAAGTGTTACACCAACCCATCTGCTTTCTCATAAGGGGTGACAGAGAATGTGAAGGCCTAGCCTGCTGTTGCTGAAAGTGGTCGGAGCCTCTCCGTCTTACCCCATTCTCTCACACACCTTCACTGTGACAGGCCTCAGCTGGGGAATCACACACCGAAGGATATCAGACCAGATGTTCTTGCAGAGGAATTTTTAGTCTGAATGACTGGCTGGTCTTTGAAACAGACTGTTAACATGTGTCTTGACAAATAAGAAAAAAAAAAAATTCATACTGCTTTTACTTTTTTAAGATTTTATCTACTAATTTGAGAGAGAGAGAGAGAGCATGAGGTGGGGGAGGGGTCGGGGGGTAGGGGGAACTGGAGAGAGAGAAGCAAGCTTCCTACTGAGTAGCTGAGCAGGGATCCCAGTGAGGTGGGGCTCCACAGATCATGACTCAAGCAGAAGGCAGACAGACACTTAATGGACTGGGCGACCCAGGTGCCTCTTCATTCTATTTTTAAACTCCAGATGTGAGCCCCCTTCTTCTGTGCTTGCATAATAACCTGAAGTAGCACTAAATAAGTTTAAATTATCTGGTAAGGAATCCATACACTATACTCAATTAGTATACTCAATTTAAACAGTGAGCATACATTTTTCAAATTGGTACCCATGACTTGGAGTGGAAAGGCGGTATATAGCAGATTATTAGTACATTTGCCAAGATGGGCCCGAATTATGTTTGGTGAAGGGCTTATGTGAACAGCAGGAGGCCTTGGGGGTTCATGCATGCCAGCTGCTCTTGAAAACATATATGCATAGTTAAATATGGCATTGCTATTTTGTTTAGGGGAGTCAGAACGAATTCAAGAGGTGATTTAATGCAAGGGAGTTTTAAAGTTGCTAAAATGTACTTCACAAGCATGATCTCATTTAATCCTTTTGAGGTGAAAACTGTTATCCCCAGTTTACAGATGAAGGAACTACAATTTAAAGAGGTTACGTGACTTTCTCAAATGTCAGAAATGGGAGTTAAACTAAATCCCCTTCAACATCAGGGTCCAATCCCTCCGTAACTACTTACTGCTATTCAAAGCCCTATTTTCAAATCATTCTGTAATATCACAAAAATATGTCTGTAATCATCTCCCTCACTGTATCAATACCTTTTTGCAATGTGACTCTGCGGCTACTCCCAAGAAAAGATAAGAGTATTTCTCTATACCCTGAATCTCAGCTGCCCTTGACACTTGTTTTAATCAAAGAAGTAAACATGGAGCCAGTTCTAAGCTGGGGCTAGTGAAGGTTTGGTAGCTCCCCCTCCCTCCCTTCTGGAATCCCACTGCCACTCTGTGCAAGGCCTTGCACAGCCTGCGGAGGAGGAGGGACATGTGGCCACTCACCCCCATCACAGCTGTCAGCCAGCTCCAAGCCCATCTGCGTGAGAACCACACATGCATGTGTAAGCCTGGCTCAGAGCCTCTCAGCTCACCTGCAGCTTCCTAAGCAATAATAAATAGTTCTGTTTGAATCCACTAGCTTTGGGGGTAGATTGTAAATTAGTTAAAGCTAATAGAGGACACTAGGTTCTGTAGAAAACAGAAACAAACATCTTTCTTCACCTTCAGAGAATCTCTAACTGGATTCATAAGTACTATGGGCTCAGCCATATGGCATAACCCAAATCAGGAGACTTACCTAGATTCCTATCCCAGTGAGGCTACATACAGGCTGTAGGATTTGGGGCAAATCATAGAACTCAGTTTCTATACTTAAAAAATAAAATTTTTCTAAATAACAATCCTCAAATTTTTGGACTTAGAAGCTCTTTATATTAAAAAAATTATTGGGAGCTCCCAAAAGCTTTTGTTTAGGTGGATTATACCTACTGATGTATACTATGTTAGAAATTAAAACAGATATTTAAAAATATTTATTCATTCATTTAAAATAATAATGATCCTATTTACAGGCTAACATAAATGACATTTTTATGAATAGTCGTTATATTTTACAAAACACCCACACACAAAGACTGGTATTGTTTTGTATATTTGTAAATTTCTTTAATGGCTGGCTTAACAAAAGACAGCTGGATTCTCATATTTGTTTCTGCATTCAGTGGTTGTGATAATTTGTTTCATGGAGCCTTTGGAAAACATGACTGTACATTTTGAAATAATGAAAGTGAAAAAAGCAAATAAAGGCTTAGTATTTTTATGAAAGGAGCTTTAACCTTGAGGGCACTCTGAAAAGGTCTCAGCAACCCCCCAGCGCCCTTGTAGATCACAATTCAAGTCACTATTTAGAGGATATCTTATCTGAAATTTGGTTAAATTTAAGGAAAACTCCAAATAATTCATAATTTAAATTACTAAGGACTACCAAAAACTAGTAATTTTGTTTTTTTATAGTAGAAATAAAAAGGGACTTTGAAAAATAATTTTTATTCCTTAGACTAAATGTGTGTGTATGAAATTATATTTTTAAGATTGTATTTATTGATTTTTCAGAGACAGAGAGAGAGAGCATGAGCAGGGGGAGCTGCAGAGGGAGAGGGAAAAGCAGACTCCCTGCTGAGCAAGAAGCCCAATGCAGGACTTGATCTCAGGACCCAGGGATCGTGACCTGAGCTGAAGGAAGACACTTAACTGAATAAGCCACACAGGCATCCCTGAAATTCTTGAAATTAAATGCAAATCATTTGGTTCTCCAGTGCAGTGAAATACATATTTCTTTTTAAAAAGGAAGTTAATGCATTTGTATACAATTGAAGCTATTGTCCATCCCTATTGGACTATCAGTTTGGTGGAAGTTGTATATATGTGAATGCAATGAACTGCCAATTCTCTTTGTTTGGTCTCTAAATGCTTATGCAAATTAATTCATATAAACAAGACCCTGAAATTGACATTATTAGTGCAAGCCAAGCAGTTAACATTTGGAGCTTCTAACATGGAATAAAACATTTTCATCTTAAAAAATAAAGTTATGATAAAAACAGCTAAAGTAATTCCTTAAGCCTTGAGCAATATGGAGGCAAATATGCACTCTTTTAAACTATTGATTATATTCCTGGCTTCAGAATAAAATTATTCCTTAAATATAATTTTTTAAATGTTGACACCAAAGATGAAATACAGGACATGTGGAAAATGCTTAAAACTAAATAATTATCAAGACATGACCCAAATTCAGCCAAGCTAAGTACAGTACCCTATGTCTCTATAGGTTTGTTTGTTTGTTTGTTTGTTTTGTTTTTAAGCTGAATAGAGAACTAGCTTGCTGTGGTGATTTTAATAAAAATATCCACATATTATTTGCTATTACTAACTACAAATGGTGAAGCTTAATTTCCATCTCCTGGAGTATGGGCTGGACTTAGTGATACAGAATATAGCAGAAGTGATGAGATGTTACTTTTGAGATTAGGTTTTTAAAAGACTTGGGCTGGGGCACCTGAGTGGCTCAGGTATTAAGCGTCTGTCTTGGGCTCGGGTCATGATCCCAGAGGCCTGGGATCATGCCCCACATTGGGCTCCCTGCTCAGTGGGAAGCCTTCTCCCTCTCCCAATCCCCCTGCTTGTGTTCCCTCTCTCACTGTGCCTCTCTCTCTGTCAAGTAAATAAATAAAAATCTTAAAAAAAGAAAAAAAAAAAAGACTTGCGCTTCTTTTGAATGTACTCCCTCTGTCTCTGTCTGTCTTCTTCTGGTCTTCAGGTTCCACTATGTTGGAAGCTGCTCTGTGGAGAGACCCATGTGGTGAGGAACTGAGGGGGTCCTCCAGTTGACTGAGAAACTGAGACCCTCAGTCTAACTGGAACACTGAGAGGAACAAGACGAGTTCCTGAGTTTTAAAAAATGAGTCCTTACCTGGGTGAGCCTTCAGATGGGACCAAAACCCTGACCAACAGCTTGGTCACACCTCATGAGGAACCCTAAGCCAATCACCTACCTAACTGACTTGTGATTTCTGAACCTCTAAACTACGAGAAAATAAATATCTACTCTTTTAAGCTATTAAGTTTTAGGGTAGTTTGTAACCCAGCAATAAATAATATTGGGTAAATCCTTTTAATATTTATCTTCAGTAAATAATGGGCACAATCTTTAATATGTGATAGAGTAATATTCCCTCTCTTGTAGGGTCTGAACAGAGCAGCAAAGAAACGAAGCTGATTTATTGGTTGTCTCAGCCTACCAGTATCTGGGTTAAAACATTTGGCAGTCAAATAAGGGCTAAGAATCTCAAATGCTTCAGGGGTCAAACAAAATGCGTAATATATATAAGTCCCGAGGACAGCGCTGAACTGGAGAGTGTGCTCCTATATCTGAAATAATTCAAACTCAAGGACTAATGCCAGAAAGAGTGACATTGTGCTGGCAAACAGACAGACAAACAAGTACATTCTGAATAAATCTGTCATCTGAATCTGTGAGTTTCCATCATAAAAAATCAGAAAGCACATTTCCATACTTGTAGAGTGACCTGATGGTCATCTCTGCTACTAGTTTGCTTTCTAAATTGCTTTAAACCAATTTGTTTGGAAATGTGGAAGCCCCTTTCTTCCACCATTGCTTATTAACAGACTCAGGAACTGTGTTCCTCTCCTAACATAATGGTAATTAGGTCAGTGATTTCAAATCAATAAGCACCCAAACAAACATAATTTTCTAGATGGTGAGGTGTTTGGGCGATTTGTTTCCAGCCTGCAGAAGAATAGCTTGAGCATTTGCACTTTGAATATTTGCAACCCAGCTTGTTTAAGGCAAGATGCCTGAATGTCTAAACATAACTAAGGTCATACCTTTGATTTGGCAGCAGGTAAGGGCAGTGTACATGATACCTTGTACTGATCCTACCAATCCAAACCAACTGTTTTATTAGTACTTTTTCTATATAGAACTTCGATATTCGTTAGCATATGACACTAAAACAAACTATCCACAAAGATTTCATAAAGCAAAACAAAAAGAAACCAAAGTACTAAAATTAATTTCCTTTGATCCTAAGGCTTGTGCAATTGCAGATAAAAGGGCAATTTTCTAACGGGAGGAAAATCTCAATTGATTTTCAAATTCAAGGGGCAGTTTTCTCCAAACCACAGTATTGTTATAGAACATTGGTTTTAGAGTACAAATGGTTTCTATGATGAGGGGAAAAATAAAGGACAAATATTACCAACATAGTTAATTGGCATTTAATATAACAGCATTAGGACTTAAAGAGTGATTCACCTCAGTAGTATCCTCAAATTTTAGTGGGCCAACAAATCACCTCCAGGACCTGTTAATCATGCCCATTCCTGGACCATACCTACAGAGTCTAATTGTGTAGGCTAACTGTGTAGGTACATTAATAATTGTACCAGCAGATTCTGATGCATAGACTACATGTCTGTGCTTGGGAGAAACTCTGCTCTATAGAGTTTGAAAAATTCCTTAAAAATTCAGGAATGTTCTAAGACATACATATGTTTATATTGTCTTAGATGTAGAATATCCTAGGAGCTAGGGACTCTATAATCTTGGAGTCTATATATGAGATAACGAATCTCTCCTCTAGCTTACAGCATATATATCTGCAAATCTGTTATTTCCATATGTCCAAAATAAAACTCTAGCTGTGGTCTCTACCTTCCAAATATATTCATTGAATTCTCTCTGTTTCCCAGTACTGGTCTCATAGACTATGACTACATCAGTTCACGCCTGCAAAACTGCTATCACGGCCTAACTGGTTTTCTGGGTTTCAGTTGTACTCCCCTACAATATATAGTAGGCAGTGTGCTTTAAAGGAATAACCTGACCTTGTCACTCTGTTCAAAAGCTTCTAGGTACTTCTCAGTTTACCTTATAAATAAAACAAGAAACCCGCTTACATGATCTGAGTCTGGTCTTGCCTACCTCTTTGAAGTCAACTTCTACTTTTTTTCCCTTAGTCTTTTAGCTAAACTATATTGGCCTGCTTGGCTCTTTAAACACAGGAATCATCTTCCCAGTCTTGAGGTCTTAGCACTTGCCTTGTACTCTCTTCATGTAGATCTTCACGTGAACGTCTCTTATTCCTGATTCAGGTTTCAGCTTCAGTGACCTCCAGATGAAGCTTGGCCTCTCTACCTTATTCTGAACCATCACCCTGATTCCCGAAAATAGTTGTTCTCTATATTTTTGTCTTAATTTTCTTATACTTGATCATTCAGGGATGAGTTTCTCTATTCATTCCATTGGCTGTCTCTCTGTACATAAGAATGATGCACATTCTTATAGGGCAGGAATGTGTCTATTTTCTTCACTTCGGTATAAAAAATATCTGAGATATTGTTTGGTACATGATAAGTGTTAAATAAATGTTTTTGAATGAATAAGTAAACTCTGGTGATTAACATCTATATAACAGATAACATTGGTCTCATCATCTGTATATATTCAAAATAAGCCAAGAAGATCTTCAGTAGGTATATAGTTTAAAATCTAACAGATTAAGAACTGACTTTTAAAAAGAAGTATTAGACTCAAATCATAACAAACATATAAATACACAGATTGGAAGATATCTATTTACATGGAAGGTTTGCCAATTTTTAATATGTATAAGAGCATTTGAAACCTTATTTAGTATTCATACTACAAAGGAATGGGTCTTCTTGGTTCATGTTCTATGGAATTATGATACTTTTATAAAGTATCTTATTGATATCATAAAATGTGTTACTCAAAAATAGATTTCTGTTATGGGTGCTGGGTGGCTCGGTGGGTTAAGCATCTGTCTTCGGCTCAGGTCGTGGTCCCAGAGTCCTGGGATTGAGCACTGCATTGGGCTCTCTGCTCAGTGGGGAGTCTGCTCCCCACCCCCCGCCGCCTGCCTCTCTGCCTACTGGTGATCTCTCTCTCTCTTTCAAATAAATAAAATCTTAAAATAAAAAAGATTTCTGTTATTAATTTGTTGACATGCCACTTTAGTTCCCATTCCTTATTCTGTTGTCAACTCAGTTTTTCCAAAATACAAGGCTCACTGGTGGATATATGGTTTTAACAAATACAAGGGGCAAGAATGAAGTAAGTAAAATTTAAAACCAGTGTTTAGAGCCAAGCACATGCCCAAAAAAAAAAAAAAAATAGGATCAGGAGAAGACAAATGAAGATTGATGCTTTGCTACACTTTTTCAAATTTGCAAACCTACCTAAATTTAAGCAAATAGATGGCTGAATAGACCACATGGACATCATGTTTTAAGATCTGTCATAATAAAGAACCATGAGAAAATTTTCTGACTGTTTTAAAGTGGTAATGGGAGCTAGGAGAGTTTATATAATCTGAATCTGGCTTATATCCATCTTTACAATTTATGTAGAGATATGGCATATAAAAGAGAATAGCTATAGTACATAAGTTTAGGGTTCTCTGCCCACCAACACCAAACATCAGTTGAAACTACTCCTCCCCACAGCCTCTGCTGAACCCGGACGGTACCCTCAGTTGCAGCCATGGCTGGTTATACATGACGGATGTCTACTTTAGGCTGGATTAAGCATATTCCTTTGCTAAGAATATGGAATCCACATATTGAGAGATTGATATTGAGAGATTATTTACCAGTGAAATATGAAAAGGTAATGATTCAGAAAGGGAGAGGAGAAGAGGAACAAAGAAGCCATAACTTGCTATAAGAAAGTAGGGAAAGTCAATATGAACAATGAACAATGAAGCACAGATACCATGGGAAAAGGTACATGCGGCTCCTGAGAAAGTCAGAGAAAGGCAGAGAGAGACATGGACAGAGAGGTATTCTAATTCTCAAAGCCTCAAGTTTACCCTTGGAATCCTGGATATTTCTAAATAACTTTGAACAACCTTTTCTGAGATATCTCTGAGGTTGCTTGTTGTATTGTTAGTCAATACATACTTACTGAATGCCAACTATGTGTATGCATGGTTCTCAGCACTTGTGGCACATTGGTAGAAAAAAAAAAAAAAAGCCAGCTGCCCTTACTGAGAATGCATGCAAGTTGGGGGAGATGGACAATAGATAGTGGGCATAACAAACAGGTAAATTATATAATATATTAGAAAGTAGTAAGACTTATGATGACTATGGACAAATAAGAAACGTAGTGCAAGGTGAGTAGTATGTGGAATCTTGGGAGGGCACTTAGGTTGCAATTTTTTTTTAAGATTTTATTTATTTATTTGACAGAGATCACAAGTAGGCAGAGAGGCAGGCAGAGAGAGGAGGAAGCCGGCTCCCTGCTGAGCAGAGAGCCTGATGCGGGGCTCCATCTCAGGACTCTGGGATCTTGACCTGAGCTGAAGGCAGAGGCTTTAACCCACTGAGTCACCCAGATATCCCAGTTAGCTTGCAATTTTAAGGAGTGTGGTCAGTACAGGCTTCATCAGAAAGCTGAATATAAGCAAAGACTGATGAAAGACTTAGCCACAGGTCCATTAGTGGAAGAGCATTTCAGGTAGAAAAAAAGAGATGGTTCAAAGGTCCAAAGCTGGGATGATACATGGTGTACTGGAAGGACAGTAAGAAATCCAATACCGCTGGAACAGCATAAGCAAAGTGAACAAATAAGAGATGAGATCAGAGAGGCACTGGGGAAGGGGGTCTTACAGCATAAGCAAAGTGAACAAATAAGAGATGAGATCAGAGAGGCACTGGGGAAGGGGGTCTTACAATATGTAAGCTATTATTTAGAATTTGGTTTCAAAGTCTGAGTGAGGGCTTTGAGCAAAGACATGACAAGATCTGGCATATGTATTAAGAGAATTATCCGAGCTTCTATGTAGAGAATGATCAATATGGAGTTATATAAAGTTTGAAGACGGAAAACCAGTCAGAAGACTCTTGTAGTAATCCTCGTAAGAGATAATGGTACTTCACAGCATGGTGGAAGCAAAAGAAGTGGTGGGAAGTGCTGGAATTTTAGAAATATTTTGAAGTCCCAGCTAATAGGATTTTATGTAAGATGTAAAAAAAAGAAGTTGACAGTTAAACCCCCTATGTTTCTGCCCTGAGAAAATGGAAAGATGAAGTTGACATTAAATGAGATAAGAAGGGCTGCACACATTACAGATTTTGAAGAGAAGAGAGGAGTTCCATTTGGGGCATACCATTGAATATATAAAGTCTGGGAAAGAAGTTTGGGAAAGAAGTCTGGATTAGAGATAAATATTTGGGTGCAATCAGCATATTGATGATATGTAAAACAATGCAACCTTGTGAGGCAGCCCAAAGAAGTGAATGCAGATTAGAAAGTAATCCAAGAAGTGAATCTTGATGTGCTCTTGTATTAAGAATAGAGGATGAAGAGAAGGAAACCACAAAGTAGATTGAGAAAAAAAAAAGTAAGAAGGAAGCCTTGAGAGAGTGCAGTTTATGAAATCAAGGGAGGAAACTGTATTAAGGAGAAGGGGGTAATCAGCAGTATCAAATGATCCTGATGTAACAGGCTGTGGAAACTGTACAAGATGGAAGTTGAGGAATGCCCATTTGAAGTTAGCAATCTGAAGAGCATTGTCAACCATGACAAATGCAGTTTTGGGGACGCGGTGGAAGAGAAAGGCATACTGGAATGGTTTTACGATGACATGAGAAAATACACTACTAAAGGAATTTTGCTACAAAAGGGAAAAAAGAAGTGGTATGGTGGCTAGGAGGGTTTGTTGGAAAAAAGGAAGATTCGTTTTTTAAAGCTGGAAGAAATAACAACAGCATGTTTATAATACTGATGGGAGTGATCAGTAGAGAACTAAAGATTAATGATACGGAGAAGAGAGCATATATTGCTAGAATCATCTTCTCAAGTGGGCAAGATGAAATTATATTTAGATGGAAGCATGATAACTGCAGGGATAAGGCAGATGTGTGGGCATGGATTCTGGTAGGTGGATAGGTGTCGCGGTGGGAATATTCTGAGTTCTTTTACAATGACTCAGTTTTCACAGTGAGGTAGGAAGCAAAGTCATTAGTTGAGAGTAAGAATGCGGTAGCAGGCGTTGGTAAAGTAAGAAGAGAGGGGGGAAGGTACAGAGTAGTCATTTAGGAGAGAAGAATGAATGGACCAGAACAGCATATTATTATTTGGCAGCATCAGAGTCTGAAGTCTGTGGTCATGAATTTAAAGATCCTTTACCTGAGCTAGTGTAAGTAGACTTTTTCTTTGTATCCAAAAAGCCTTGACCAGAATACAGAATTATATGGAAGCAGTTGTGCCTCCTGGGAAATCTATGGGGTGGCAATTTTTTATTTTGATGTTTTAGTAATGAAAATCTAGAGCACCATTACGTGTTACTTTTTTTTTTTAATTTTTGCATCAGAAAAAGAAAAAAAGCCTAACTCATTTTTAACACATCTAAGCATACGTAGTCTAGACTGTTAAGGACTCATGAGTTAGATGTATTAGAAAAAAAATACGTGTATTCAAAATTCAAAACAATTTTTGAAATATTTGCTATTCTGTCACCGGTGTCATTTTCCAGTCTTTTGCTGTTATGCAGTGCTGATAATACAGTGCATAGTTTTAGGATCTCTGCAAAACAACACTGATAAATTTTTATAAACATCAAATTTGTTTAATTGTTTTAAATAGAATTGTAGTTAAGTTTGAAATAAAATATTTCATAGCACACAAGGTTGTTTATTTGTTTTCCCAAAATTCATATGTTGAAAGCTAATCCCTAATGTGATAGTATTTGGGGGTGGAACATTTGGGAGGTGATTAGTTCATGGAGGTAGAGCCCTCATAATTGACATTAGTGCCCTCATAAGAGACCAGAGGCTCCCTTACCTCTTCTACCATATGAGAACCCAGCAAGACTACTAGGAACTGTATATGAACCATAAGGTCGGCTGTCATCAGACACTGAATCTGGGGTGCCTCCAACTTGGAATTACAGCCTCCAGAACCATGAAAAATAGAAGTCTGTTGTTTCCAAGCCACATAGTCTGTAGTATTCTGTTATAGCAACCTGAAGGAACTAAGACACATGCTACACACACACACACACACACACACACACACACACACAGAGTTTCTGAAGCCACATGATTTCTCTTAGGGTATAAGGGTGACAAGCAGGATAGATATGTCTCTATTAGAATTTCGATGATAACAGTGATAACTGACAACAGTATATTTAATGACATATTGCCGTATGTAGGATTAGGAAGCCAAGGTTCATAACCCCAGCATTGCCTGGTTCTAAAATATACCTTACTTAAATGGGGGGGGAATGTCAGAGTCAACAAGTGTTTTTCTTACATATTAAACATTTAAGGACCAGATTAAATGGCTTCTTACAGGAAGACTTGATCTCTTTGGCTAATATTAAATTCCCCTAATCCTGAATAACTTGAAAATAGAACCTGCATTTTTAAAAGTATTTCAGTTTGTGTGATGACTACTTCATACCCTGTTTGGCTTATTTTCTGAAATACTTCTTAATATAGTAGTGTTTTGTGACTGAATCACTCATAATAGACATAATATGACCTCATTAATCTAACACTTCACTGTTGCTGCTGCTACCACCATGTTTAATAAGCTAGAGGCACTTTTAATAATCAGGCATTTTATGCACATTAAAAATTTTATCATCATCCCAATTTTACAGATGAAGAATTAGGGATACAGAGAGGTTAACATATCTGCTCTAATCAACTAGTAAGTGGTAGAACCAGGATTCTATCCTTTGCCTATCTATCTCCAAAGTGTTTTCTTATTTATTATGCTTTGGGGTTTCTCTTTTTTCTCTTGTTTAAGTAATACTCACATGAGCCTCTGAGATAGCAATATAATGAAGATGTTGAGGATTAATGATGCTGTTTTATTTTTATTCTTGTGGCAAAGTGGGATTTGTGAATAGCTCTTCTTTCTGTTTCTGGAATCTGACCACATTACAAAACTTGAGACATTGCTTAGAGCTGGGGTTATGCTTAGGTGGGCTTTTTGCCTGTACCTGGGAGATACTAGGTACTTCAGGTGTCCACTGAGTTGGCATTAAAAGTTCCCAACTTATCTAGAATGAATTCTGTAAAGCCAGTGAAGCTGGCACTTTTATGTCAGGGAGCATTTTGTTCTGCCCAATTCCCCAGAGACTCAACGTTATAAAAAGTAACCTAGATTCTAAAGAATACAATAAACCATCTCGAAAGGAAGTGACAGTCATAGAAAGGGAATCTCTTTCAAAACTGCATTTAAAATGAAAAATATGACTGGCACAGTTAGCTCCAAGGCAGAATGCTGCTGATGAAGCAATGACCAAAGAATATCTATTATCTCTCCATCATCCAAGGGTTTCTATGTTTCCACTGCTCTTAGCTATGAAATAGGCAAGTGATTGTTCTCCCACATTTGGATACTTGAATCTCATTCAAGTAAATGTGCACAAAGGACTATAAATTTAGAACCAATCATTTGACATTATCTGAACAAAATCAGCAGAGATCTAATTTAACCAAAGAAAAATTTCTATTCAAATGCCAGTCATCTGGGTACCTTAAGAGCAGGAACAACATTCATCATTGTCCTACTTAGCACGTGGTAAGTGATCAGTTAATTTTTCATTGAAAGAATGTATGCATACATAGATGAATGTATGGTGCTCCATTTTTAATAGAAAAATCAGGGCATGGTTACTAGGACAAATTGGTAATTATCCACTTTGTTATTGATAAAGATTACCAAAATAGTGTTTGAAGTACCCTCTTAGAAATTCAGACCCCGTTCTAAGATATGGTCAATTGATGAGGGGGAAAATGTACGGAAAATGATAAACACAATTTCTAATTTATTAATCTTTCAAGAATTGGATTAGGAATCTCTCGATATCAGTAGTGCATGTTAAGTTCTCTATTCTTGAGTTTTTTTAACCTCATTACAGAGAATATTTATAAATTTCAAATTGTAGGCATGAGTGAAATTCTCTGTACACAAACTAAAAAAACAGACTTAAATGCTATAACTGGATTCACACACGTGGAGTTGTTGTGAAGACACAATGAGGTCATCTACATGAAAACGGTCAGCGTGAGGTCTGGCACATGTTGAGAGCTCAATAAATGTGAGATATTATTTTTGTTGTTGAAAATTCAAATAAATTATTAAAAATAACCGATCAGGTATTTAGAGTTTGCCAAAATACTATGAGTTAACATTTTTTTTCTTTCCAAAAGTAGTGACTAAGAATTATCATCTTCTTTCAATCCTCCCCAATTAATACACTGGAATTTCTGGTTTATTTGTTGCATTTAATTCAACCCCATCCCTTCTCCAGTTTCTACTTACAGCAAAATTCATGTGCACACTTGAATTTGATAGGTGGTATCTTTCTCAGATGCATTATTTAAAGCCTAATTATCCCCTATCTTCAAAACACCCCAAGAAATGTCACTGTGAGTGTCAGAAAATGTTACAGTATGTTTCAAAGTTCAGTGGGATTCACATATACATTCAAAGACCAAGTTTAGCTTCAAAACATTAACACCAGGAAATAACAGAATTTCACAGGATTAAATGTCTCCACCAAAGATAAGGAGGCATTTTAATGGGAAATTTTCAAGATTCATTTGGAATGAAATTTCATAGTCTATCTGTAGTCAGGCAACTCAGCAGAGATTCATTTTACTGCACACAGCATACCTGAAGTAGAAACCCCCGATTTACTGTCTAATGTGCATAGGGACGTCTAAGCTTCCCACCTCCAAACTGTGTTTTAACTTTGTGACCTCATTTCATACAAATATCCTGTTTAATTTATGACCCCATTTTCACATGCACAACCTTCCCCACACATACTTCCATCTCTTAAAATATTTAAAAGACGAAATACAGAGGAGAAGAAATAATAGTTAGAAAGAGAGAAAAATTAGGCAAACTTGTCCACAAAGTACTAACACTTTCATGCAATTAACTGCAGGAAAGTCAGTTTAAGTGTCAGTGAAAGGGCACTTACAGGCCAGTGATTTGTTTAGAGACCCTGTGACACTGTGTTGGGTATTACTGGTTAGGGGGTAGGATGACAAATGCAGCACATACCAATGGTGCACAAAGCATCTCCCCTTATGGAATTTGTGAAGTAATTTTTTTATTAGAATAGGATTTGGGAAACAGGTGTATTACCTCATATTCAACTGCTGATCAAACCTGTGGCTTTAGACAAGCCAGTCTCTCTTAGGTAGCTCTTCCTCATAAATAAAATGGGGATCCTACTACTCTTCCCACCTTACAAGGCTACTACAAATTTTAGATGAGAAAGTGCAAGGGAAGTAGAAAAACATTAATATCATAATGCCTCGCATGAAGTAAGTGCAGTGAGTTGTCTTTTAAATGAATAAACTGCCAGACTGCGGAGAAAGCGATCAGCTCCACAACCTCCGAAACCTTTCTCCATTACCGATACTTCTGCTAACTAAGCTGCTTTTATTTCTAAAAGTTTGTGGATACTTTTCTAACTGCATTTGATTTTCTACTCCTCCTGAACTTCCCAGTCTGTCAGTTCAATTTTTTCTTGCCTAAATTGGAGATGCAATGACTGTGCTGATAAAGTTAATTCTCAGTCCTACGTCATAGGTTAGTTCTCAATCCCATGTCATAACCAGTATCTGAAAGCCATCCTGCACAGCTCGTAAGTAAATTGCCCACATGCAATAATGACCTTGTCACTCCTATTTGAAAGCCTTTGATGGGTTCTCCATCACTTACTGGGAAAAATCTCATTATTTTATTTTTTTTTTAGAGAGAGAGAGGGAGGGGAAGAGAGAAAGAGAGAGAGAGAGGGAGATGAGAGAGGAGGGGCAGAGGGAGAAGGAGAGAGAGAATTTTTAGCAGGCTCCATGCCTAGTACAGGGCCTGAAGCAGGCCTCACAACCATGAGATCATGACCTGAGCTGAAATCAAGAGTCGGACACTTAACAGACTGAGTTACCCAGGGGCCCTCAAATAATTTTTAAAGTCAAAATTGGGCACTTAAGATCTTAAGTGCTGGAAAAGCAATTCTGGTTTGATATTGTCAGCCATGGAAATTGTCTTATGTTCTTGAGCAGCAAGGTATAAAGGAAGGCACGGTTTTAGAAAGACCTGCAATATTTTAGAAATAACAATGGAAAACAGAGAAACCTAAAAGCAGGGAGCTGTAGTGTCAGAAACTGCCAACCATGGATCTTCAGATCTATCTAGCTTGGCCTGAAGACATTATTTACGGCTAACACTTAGGAAATGGGAGATTTCTAATTTCTCTTGGGAAAACAAAAACAAAAACAAAAACAAACAAACAAACAAAAAACCTCTACAGCAGTCTTCTGAATTTGAGTAGAAGCTACCTGCTATAGATGTTGCATATTCTGGTCTGACTGACTTGATTATATATTCCACCTGGTTTTAGGGGAAGCATGTCACGTTTCAGCGTCTGTGTAAGGATCTCTAGTGAGCCAAACAAGACCTGATAAAGGATTAGACTAGGGAAGTATTTGTGGAGTGGGAGAGGAGAAGAAGCTAAGAGATACTTTGATGGAGGACTTGTGAAACCTGTTACAGATTTAGTGGAAACAGTGAGGCATCATTTAAGTTATGTCTTTCAAGTTCCAGAACTGCTAGATGGCTGATTATTCCATCTTTTCTCATGGTAGAATTTTCATGTTTAGAAATATGTTTGAAAGCAAAATGTAGGGTCCTGTATAGCAACTTTTATTTTTGTGACAGAATCAGTGTCCTCAAATCTCTTTTCTAGAGAACACAAAAATCAGCCCAGTTATAAAAACATTAATAACTAAATAACGCCTATGGGACATGGTGGACCTGCAGGTCTACATTTGGAAACTTCTAACCCTGGGGACGCCTGCCTTCAGATTTCTTTAGGTTTTATTATTAGAAGAACTTGCCTAAGAAAATCTGATAAGATTCCCATTTTATCTTATGTGGCTGTGAACATATTAGCATATCCAAATCTATGCTGCAAAATAGATTTCTTGCAGGGAAACTGGCAGCTCCTGCTGAGAGACCATTGAATTGTTCTCAATTAAGGTGTTTTAAGAGCAACATTTTTTTCCCTAAAAATAATATCTTAAATGGCAATTCTATTTTTAAACAATGCAGGAAAGAATATGCATTAAAATCTGCACAGATAGTGCAGATTTCTCATACACATGCGTGAAGACCTCTCCTTCTTTTACAAAGATAACATTTACATGAGGCCGATTTGAACTTTTCCTTTAAACTGGAAAGAACAAATGGTTGAGTCTGATCATTGAAATAACATGCAATAAAAACCTAATTTATGATGGGGGAAAATGAGATTTCTTTCTGCCTCTTTATCTCCGAGAGAGAGAAATTGAGAACGAGAATGTAATAAAAGATCACAAGTTCATACTAACAGAGAAAGACAATTATGTATGATCTCACTTATGTGTGGAATCAAAAAACTCTGAACTCAGGAACAGAGTGATGAACAGAGAACAGATTGGTGGTTGCCAGGGATGGGTGATTGCGTGTGGGGAAATGGATTTAAGGGGTCCAAAAAGGTAGAAACTTCCAGTTACAAGATGAATAACTTGGAGATGTAATGTACAGTGTGGTGACTAAAGTTAACAATACTGTATTATATATTTGAATGTTGCTAAGGCAGGGGATCTTAAAAGTTTTTATCACAAGAAAAAATATAACTATATGAGATGATGGATGTTAACTAAAATTATAGTAATCATATATATATATGTGTGTTAATCATATATATGCACATGATATATATATATTTATATATATAAACATACACATACTTTGAGATGTATAATATTTTATATATATACATATATATGTATTATATATACATAATCATATACAAAATCATTATTGTACATCTCAAAGTAATACGTACTTGTGGTAAAAATTTTCTTTCTGTCATTGGAAACGGATTTGCCAAGCTTCATACAGAAATTTCATTACAAATCTGTTCTATTCTCCAGTAACTAGAATTCAACCATGTTAATATTGATTTAAGACCTTTAAAACAATATCCTTCAGTACAATTTGCTTATCTTATTTGTCTCTCTTCAGAGTTTAATATTAAATGGTAGCTCTCTTAAAGTGAACCTAACTTGAGAAGGTAATTAGTGATGTCGATTAAGTCTCTCTGGCTAGTGTCTTCAGATTTCCTCTTTTGTAAAAATTAAGCTGTTTCTGCTTGCCAACTTATGTCTAGAATCATTCAGTTAGTTTTTAACCTATCAACTCAGTGATAGCTAAAGCTCCATATAATGAAGTACTCAGCAGCACTGAAAATCTTTAGGCTAATGAATAAGAAGAAAAAAATAAAGATGAGACTTATTTTAGTAGTGCATGGCACTGGAATCCATTCTTTATCAAGACTTTTTCTTTTCAAAAATGAAGAGGAAAAATAAAATACCAGATGGCTTAGAGGATCATATGTCCTTTCATGGCTGTATGTATGAATGATTTACGATGGAGGAGAAATACAGTGTTAGAGAAAGTGTTATTTGGTGTCTTGTCCTTTTGTTAAACAGAAGGTAGGCTTAGCTCAATCTATCAGTCACAGTGCTGATAAATCTGAACTTAGCTTCAGTTTTGAGAGACCTAGCTGTGTGGAAGCAGAGTTGAAAATAATTTTAGAAGAATACGTGACTTGAGATCACCGATCTAGAAAGAGGAATGTGAACAGATCTACCATCTCCATTTGTCAAAATGTGCCAGAAACCTTTGCAACCAAACTCTGTAAATCTGTCATTTTGCCTAGAGGAAACTGTGTTGTATAACTTCCCATCAGCTGTGGATCATCCAAAAAAACCTGCTTTCCTTTTTTCTCCTTCAGCATTTGATTTGGTGTTTTGGCAAGAGCAGGTACTCAGAGTCTTTTGGCCAGAGAATTAAATCTTCTGCTACTTGCAAATAAAGTAATGATGTAGTAGTCCATACACTTTAAGAATCTTCCTGCCAAGGAGGTAACAATGAAACTGGAATAAAGGGGCAGCCTCCACCTTTATTAATCACTGCACAATCTCGCTTAGAAGAATAGTCACATGGTCATTACAGATACCACCTTGATGACCAGGTTGGTAGAAAAGTCATTGGTATGAATAAGAAATAGCAGCCTTACGCTTTTGAGAAATTCAGTATCTATTGTGCTATGGATTTCTAAAAGCTGAAAATAATGTTTCTAACCTTGTTTTCAGAAAAATCACGTAGCAGCATGTTATTATTTAATGGTTCTGAGGTGGGTAGTCCTACACTTCTTCTCACCTCTGCCTCCTTTTAGCTCTAAGTACTGGTCACACTGGGTACCAAACGTGTGTTAAGCCATAGTCCTGTCTCCATAGCTCCCTCTGGCAAGCATCAACTTCCAGAATATAAAAAACAGGATATTCTTATGAGTAAATAATTTTTCATTTCTTAGTCATGATCGGGGCTTAAACTTTCTTGGAAGTACACTTTTAGAATGACTTCAAAGCTAAGGAAAAAAAAAAGAAGGTAAAATTAATGACCATTTATTTAAAATACATGAATTGTCTTAAAATAACAATATCTATTATCTATCTCTCTATATTGGGCCACATCTAAATTTCTAAAATAAGTATCTAAAGAGAAGACAAGGCACAATCTAATCTCTTTTAATAGCCTTTAATGCATCCTGTGGACTAGAAATTTAAAATGCCCATTGGTTTATTTCTATGAAAAGAAAGCGCTGATGGGCTGATATGCAACAGAACGACAATCCGCCTACGCAGCAGAGCCTTATTCCAGAGCTGGCTGTCAAGGACAAGTGTAGGATCGAGTAACAGTTTTTAAATGGGATTTTGAAGGAACTTTATATATCAATGCTGAGTCTAAGGATGGGAAAGGACTCCGAAAGTCCTGTTGTCTGATCCAAATGAGAGTCAAATACACGGCTCATAAAAATACTTTGTGAGGAGCTGAATCCAATCACTAGCTAATTGCTTAAATTATTTCTCTCTGTTGAACATGTGGCCATTTGACCAGAAGTGACAGATCAAATCTGATCTGCAGATGTATTGTTTTGGATCACCTTCGGTGTTTTGCAATTTAAAAAAAAATACTTGCCAAACATTTTATGTCTTAATTTCACACAAATGAATTTGGAAATTCTTTTTGAAAAATCAGAGAATGTGGCCCCCCTGGCACTGTACTTCTGCACAGGAGGACAGACTTGCCTGGCCACACCACCCTGGGGCTGATGCTGCCTGCCTACTCCTGGGGAGAGGGAAATGCCCCCTTTTAATTCTCCACAGTCTCCATCTCTCTTTTGTGGTATGCATGGTCATTTTCACTTGTTTGCTTTACCTCCTTACCTTCCACAGGTATTTGAGACTGTGTCTGTATTTTGGGTTGTCTCTAAAATATGTCCTTCGGTTTGGGAAACTTACTCATTTACATGTGCCCTTAGAGTAAGACTAACGTAATATCCACTAAAGTAGAATAATCTTCATGGTTCCATCTTTTCAGATACTTCTCTTCATTATAAGGAAAACATCCGTGGACCCACCTTCCCTTCATTAACAAAATATAGATAATATTAATAATAATAGATGTGCTTAATATTTATTGAATGCTTACTCTGCTCCAGATACTGTCCTAACCTGTTTGCATGATTCATTCACTCATTTAAAGTCCATGTCAAGTTTTATTTGGCATGGTCATCTCCCTTTTATAGATGAGACAATTAAAGGATCATACAAGCAGTGGTAGAGGTGAGATCTACATGTGGCCAGTGTGGTTCCCAGACCCTATGTTCCATTCTGCTATGCTGCAGGCACTAAGTTCTACTACATTAAAATTATTGGAACAGAGCTCCCCCACTCAGGGAGTGAGCAGTCCCAGCCTCTTTGGAAAGAAAGCACTATTTCTTGATTGGATTATTCGTTCTTTGTGCATTGAGTTTGATAAGTTCTTTATAGATTTTTGGATACTAGCTTTATCTGATATGTCATTTGCAAATATCTTCTCCCATTCTGCCAGTTGTCTTTTGGTTTTGTTGACTGTTTCCTTTGCTGTGCAAAAGCTTTTGATCTTGATGAAGTCCCAATAGCTCATTTTTGCCCTTGCTTCCCTTGCCTTTGGAAACGTTTCTAGGAAGATGTTGTTGTGGCTGAGGTCGAAGAGGTTGCTGCCTATGTTTTCCTCAAGGATTTTGATGGATTCCTATCTCATATTGAGGTAGAACCAGAGGATACTATGCGAGCGAAATAAGTCAATCAGAGAAAGACAATTATCATATGATCTCTCTGATATGAGGAATGTGAGAGGCAGGGGGTGGGGGGGGTTGTGGGGGGAAGGGAGGGGGAAAAATGAAACAAGATAGGACTGGGAGGGAGACAAACCATAAGAGACTCTTAATCTCAGGAAACAAACTGAGGGTTGCTGGGGGTTGGAGGGGGATAGAGTGGCTGGGTGTTGGACATTGGGGAGGGTATGTGCTATGGTGAGTACTGTGAAATGTATAAGACTGATGATTCACAGACCTGTACCCCTGTAGCAAATAATACTATTATATGTTAGAAAGAAAGAAAAAAAGAAGAAAGAAAGAAAATAAATTATGGGGAAAGAAAGAAAGAAAATGGTTATGGGGAAAATCAAAACTGTGAAGTGCCAGGGGCATCAATATTCCAAACTAACACACCTATTTAGGCGGATGCCTACATTCTTTTTTCTTCTTGGAAATTGGAATTCCATATACAAATAAGTGTTACATAAGGACATCCCTTGGGCATCCAAGTGCAATAACTGTGGGTAAATTATCATAAAAAAGACCCAAGTAACAGTCCCTTCTCAGCTCATATACTGAAGAGATATCAGTCACAGACAAACAAGTTCTGCCTTGCTGGGCTCAATTTCCCCACAGATTCCCACTAATTCTGTGACTTACAAAAGCATTTCAATAGACAATACATTTCAAGAGAATCAACCTCAGTACACTCATAAAATAAAAAAAAAAAAAACTTAGCAGCGCTGGTACCTTTATTAATTTTGGAACTGTGCTGCTTTTGGGGCTCACACTCAAGGAGAACTTCATTTAAAAAAATTTACCTTTCACCGATCGTTCCACAGCTGGAACACATTTTATCAGCCATTGCGCACTAAATCTTTCCACTTTCATAATATGGCATTCTCTCCCTCTTTCTCTCCCTCCCTCCAATAGATCACCTTTGAAATTGAATCTTATGTGTCAAAAGTTTCAGAACTGTCCTGGGCAAAGAAGTTAGGATATTTAAGTGTTGTGACTCTCATTCATTCTCATCTTTAGCCTCCACGCATGCCAGAGCTTTGCTGCCTCAAGCTATGTTTATTTTACAGCTTCTCTTCTACCGACCTTCTCTTTACTAATCAGTTTGCAGATATTTCAGATTATAACAAGTCCTTCATTCTCTGAACACCCAGGGTACTTCAAGTCTATGACACTCAATCAAGTGTCTTTTTCTTTTTTCTTTTCTTTTCTTTTCTTTTTTTCCATTTTTTTTTCCAAAAATTTTATCTATTTATTTGACAGACAGAGATCACAAGTAGCCAGAGAGGCAGGCAGAGAGAGAGGGGGAAGCAGGCTCCCCGCTGAGCAGGGCTGGATCACATGACCCTTGGATCATGACCTGAGTTAGCTCAGAGGCTTTACCCCACGAGCCACCCAGACGCTCCTTTCTTTTCTTTTCTTTTCTTTTTTTCTATTATACGTCCCCTTCAGTAGAATTTAATCTCTATAAAGGCATGATTTTTTTTTTAAACTTCTTAACTCTAATGCTGAGGAGAGTACTTAACACATAGTCAAAAGGAATAGATAAATGAATGAATACTCCGGGTAGACAAAA
Organism: Mustela nigripes; assembly: GCF_022355385.1. Classification (NCBI taxonomy): domain Eukaryota; kingdom Metazoa; phylum Chordata; class Mammalia; order Carnivora; family Mustelidae; genus Mustela; species Mustela nigripes. The sequence continues at coordinate 51,130,098 of NC_081568.1, forward strand.
TGCCATATTTTCTATGTCTTACTATTCCTTATGATATCTCGCCCAGTATGAGACACAAAAAGGAGATTTAGAAACTGATTATTTGCTTCTCACATCCTTCATTATTCAGAAAGCTACTGGAATGCATGAGTTGAACTGGTTCTTAGACACTAGCATAAATCATAGTCTGTAGTCAGTATCCAATAACTACTTATGAAACAAATGACTTCAAAACACCAAAAAGGAAGAGATCAAGTTTAAATCTTTAACAGAGAGGTCACAAATTGTTGGTCAGGGGACTAAATATTGTAATAAACAAATACTGCTTTTAAAATAATTTGATATAAAAATTAGTATTTAGTTTCTCTTGAAAAGTAGAAGATCCAGAAACAGTAGCTTGTTAGAGATTAAAACTACATTACTAAGAAAAACATATTCTCAACAATAAATACAATTGAAAACCTTCTGCCCGACAAGAATTTTTCTGCTATTAGATATATGAGGTCTATAAAAACAAAACAAAACAAAACAAAACAAAATGGAGTTGTCAATGCTTCCTGAAAAGAAAGGAACACAAATTGTTCTGACAGCAAGTTCTTTGATAACAAACACTACTTTAAGTTGGAAAGTAATTTACACAATGTCTCAAGATAAATGTTCAATGTGTTAATAAATAACTAGTTTTAGCTAAGTTATGGGTGGTCTAAGGACCCAGGGAGTTCAACACTTATTTTTGTCAGAAAAGAAAACCCTTATTAAGTTTATAAACCAGTTATTTGGTAGCAGCACTTGCTTTCCTATATAAGGACTGGCTACATTTGCAAATCAGCTCACAAAATTTCTTTGAACTCGTAACTGGTCTGACTATAGTATTAGACTTAATACTAAGCATTTAACCATTATATATAATGTTATTTAGATAGGAAATCCAGTTAGAATTTCCCTCTTGGGACCACAAGCTAGTCTTGTCCCATGGATAGGTAACTAAGTAACCTGCACTTTGGAGCAAGTAGTCCAGAAGGGGACCCAGAGCTGGCCAAATGGATTCCATAACTAAATGTAAAGAAGAGGCTATACTGGAGAGGATAGGAGGGGTGAGGACCTAGGGTCCTCTAGGTCCCTCTAGGGCCACCTCTAGGGGAACCTAGACTCCCAAGGTCTAACCACTGGAGGGGAAGTGAAGAAGCAGACTAGCACACTGGGGAGCCTAAAGGTTTAAATAAAATCTCCAGGCATTTGGTCTGGAAAATTAGAGGGGCTGAATTTCATGAGTGCTTATAGATGAGGAGAACCAAGGCAAGAGAAATGTAGCTAAAATTAAATTTCCTTACAATGTGCCACCCCTTGATAAATACCTTAGACATGCAAGTGTGACATTCCTCAAGGAACTCAGGGCTGTCTTAATAATATGTTTTGCTGGAGACTACAAGCAACCTTATCTTGACAATAGCCAGGCCTCCAGGATCCTCTAACTCTTCCTTAACATGAAAAAAGCTCTTAGAGACTTACATTATTTCTACCCTTACCCCCACCATAAAAAAAAAAAAACCTTAAAAGTATAAAATGAGTCCTTTCTCACAATCACAAATGCAGCTCTTTTGCCCAGGGCTCCTGTCCCTGTGCTATAATAAAAGCACATTTTGAAGACGTTAAAAAAGGGAGAGAGTGAGAGAGAGAATCTCCCTCTGAGGATTCCAATTTCAATTTTTCTACTCTATTTCTTTGAGATTGAAAACTTTGAGAACTCTGAAACTAAGTATTTAAGAAAACAGGTTTATTAGTTTCATGTCTTTGGAAAATTTATTTAATCTTTTAGAAGTTGTGTTTCCTTATCTGTAAGATGGAGGAATAATCACAGTTAATAGAAGGTGGCTGTGTGGCTTACGTAAGATAACACACAGTGAATGTTCAATAAATTTGTTATTGTCAAACATGAACGTAAAAATATTCAATCCTAATCATACTGAAATATGACGTTCATGAGGGAAGAAAACATTATTTTTACATTAACCTTAATTCCCTACAATACCTGTAATTAAATATATTCTCAATGAACTCGCTATGGTTGTTTAAACAAGCTAATGGCAAGACTTAGTGGATTGAGGTCATGTGATATTTTTGTAGTTCTGGAGGCAAACACATGTTTTCACCAGCTGGTACCATTCCTGGCTTTAAGCCAATAGGAATCATAGTGATATGTTTACTGTGATCCACAAGTGGAAAGGCAGTTATGAGACTTTCTGAGACTAAGTAAAAGGAATTTTCCTAAACTAGTCCCATTCTGCTAAAAATAAAACTTGATATAAATTGATTATAATGGCTCTGAAAGATGCAGCCAATAATGACAAAATACCACAAACCTCTAAGTCTCAGAAACATGTAGTGCATTTAAAAAGCACATATTAAATTTTGAAACAAAACTGAGAACTATTAAACAGAATCAGCTAAAGTTTAATTCAAGCTAGAGTGACTGATGGAATTTGGAACATAAGATACAGAGGGGTCCACTTACACCAGTCACAGGAGAGCTACTTGAATGGCCTGATTTTAAAGATAAAATGATCATGGACATTGGGAAGGGCATGTGCTACAGTGAGTGCTGTGAAATGTGTAAGCCTGACAATTCATAGACCTGTACCCCTGGGGCAAATAATACATTATATGTTAATAAAAATAATTAAAAAAAATAATCTAGAGAAGTGACTTCCTAAAGTCATTTAGAAATTTAATCTCCTCCTGGTCATTACACATCACTAAACCATACTCTCCTGCTTTTTGATTGAAACTACGTTAGGAATGACATTAGCTCTCATTCAAAAGTAAACATAGAAAACCTATTTCAGTCTTTCATGAAACATGTGTCTGGCCGTTTTTCTGCGCCTACCCTAAGTAGTTTCTGGGCATACAGAGAATGGATAAAAAAGAAAGGTAAGGTGTCCAGGAGCTGGGGCCCAGTGAAACAGTTATTTCAAATATAAACCCATTACAGTTGTCTAAGCAATATAATACACATGTTGAGGGAAGATAAACACAGACAAAAACAAAAGCAAAAGCAACGTGGTGAACAACACAGGCCCTGATACTCACTTCCACACTGTGAAACTTAGAAGGTTCACACATAACGTCCATAATGGTCCCAGAATAATACTGCAGGGTTTGTGGGGGGGGGGTGCATGTGTGTGTGTGTGTGTGTGTGGTGTGTTTGAATTTCCTGAGTTTTAGAGATTTTGCCCCTTTTTGACCCCTCAGACATGTGCTTGTATTTGTAAATATTGCAAATATTTGAGCCAAAAAGAAAAATACACATCCATTGAAGAGCAATATACCTGCAAGATGATCTCCATTAACATATTTCAAATAACACATTCTCAAATTTCATTCCATTCCTGTTACATTGGTTCTCACCTTCCAAGTGCTCAAGTATGTCGGGTAATGAGTCAACAAACACTCTCTGACCCCAGAACATATTTTCATACATTATTTCTAATACCCATTAAAATAAGACTTCACTGCCCACCACTTCTAATTATCTCCGGTCCCTGACTCAACTCAAACTGTACTATTAGCATTTCACTCCTTTGGTTGAAATGAAGCTTGGGGTTTAATATATGTTAAATTGCGTATGCTGCTCCTTGGATGGAAAACTTTTGACATCATTGTCAGTTGTTCGTGCCACAGTATGAAAGTGCCAAATGCGTTCTTTCTAGAGAGCAACATGAAAAAATATTGAAAGAAGCCTGAAGGAGGAAAATGACTGAAGGAGGAAAATGACAAGGTGCAAGTGGAAAGCAGAGGATGCAATTAACTACAGTAATAGATAAGAAACACTGAGAGCTTACTACCTACTCATCTACGATCTCACGAATCTAGCTGATCTCATTTAATTACCCTCTCAATGACTTTTCTGTCCTTAAATGTTTTGGTTGGGACTATACATCTATAGAATCTGATGCATTAAGCTTGAATCTAGAAGTCTATTTATATTTATTTATTACTAAAGAGTAAGTGAAATGCAACATTATATTAGTTTCAGGCATACAACATATTCTGTGTATTATTCAATACTCACCAAGACAATTATCAGAAGTCTACATTTTAAGCAAACATCCCAAGTCAGTTTGATGCAAGTGTTCTGATAACCACACATTATCAAATATACCCACTGAAATAGTCTATTATTATTGGAATTGGATCTGCCTTATTTTGCAACTCTATAATAAAAAAAAAAAAGACAAGCAAACAAAACCCCCAAACTTCTTTCCACAAAATTATACCTCTTTAGGAATTTATTTTACCACTGAGGGTATAAACTATCACCCGGGCAATTGAAAGTAGCTTTATTATTTTATGAAACACCAGATCACTTTCATGGTAGCTTATCAAAATTCTGCACTTTAAAAATTCCTTTCTCTTTCTTTTCCTTAATGACATGCTCAAATGTTCTTCAAATTCTATTTAGAACCCTGGTGTACCAGCGTTTTACCAATCGCATTTGCAAATAACAATTTCTGACTTTGGGAGTTAAGAACTGAGCTGCATTGCGACTGTCGGGGGGAATTAGCTTCCTGTGCAAAGTTTCAAGAGCGATGCTGAGTCAGTAACCCTTCTGTTCAGGACATGCAATGCTCTTGTGAAAAAGGATTCTGACTTTTGAAAATTAGAAAACAGAGTGGCTAGAGCTGAATTAAATCAAGCTTTAGGGAATGCAGAAACTTTTGACAACACAATGTTATAAAACCTGAGGGTGAACACATACTTATCACATGGAACCAGAATGACAAAACTATAATGAGGTGGAAATAAAATGGCTGTGTCTTGATACAACACGATGTGACAAGAGATCAATGGTTCTCCTGATTTTACAAGGGGAAAAAGAAATGCACTTTATTGAGTCTAAGGGTGAGTATGAGGGGGTCAGAGAGAATATATAAAAATTCCATGTATTCTAAAATAAACAGCTCTTTACCCGACTTCAAAGGCCCTACCACAAAACTTCGGAACAAGAGAAGCTATTGAAAGATAAGTGTTGGTACCCAAATGGCAGATTTAGGGGGTCCTTCAACTCTCCCCACAAATATTATTTCCCCTTTAACCTTTTTCAGTAAAAGAAATGTGGGCATTGGACCCAGGCAATGCTGAAATCCCAGCATTTGCATTTATCAGTTTGAGTGACCTCAGGTGATCCCTTAAATTATTAGGGCCTCAGTTTTTACAACTATAAAATGGAGATCACATTATCTACTATTTTGTCTATAGTCAATGTGTCAAGCACTAAGTATAGCTCCTGGGATATTTGAGGTACTCAATAAATGGAAGCCACCGCCACCAATGGTACTACCACAGCAGCATTACCATCATTAAGAATTAGAGTAAAGTGGGCTGCCTGGATGGCTCAGTGGGTTAAGCCTCTGCCTTCCGCTCAGGTCATGATCTCAGGGTCTTGGGATCGAGTTCTGCATCGGGCTCTCTGCTAGGCAGAGAGCCTGCTTCCTCCTCCCCGCACCCCTCTCTGCCTACTTGTGATCTCTCTCTGTCAAATAAATAAAAAATCTTAACAAAAAAAGAAAAAGAATTAGGATGAAGAAAAGGATGTGAAGTGACCTTGTGCCCTCCTTTGGACATAAGGCAAGATAGATACCTAGGATGGGGGAGTAGTATTACATGAAGAGATGGTGGACTGGCTGAGATCTTAGGATAAGGCTGCATTCCTGTGGGAGAGGATAGGCTTCATTCTGAAGGGGGTGAGTGGTTATTCACGGGGCTCTTTACAAAAGGAAAACAAAGCAAAACAAATCATGTCCCCTGACACTTGGAGGCAATCAGGAAACAGGTTAGGCAATGTCCTCTAGAAGTTTCCAAGCTAAATGGGAAATAAGAAAATACCCTGAAGTGGTAAAGCACATGAGCTTTGGAGTAGTCAAACTCAGATTCACATTCAGTCTGATTTCAATAGCTTTAGCTTTGCAGGTTAGGCCAAAAACGACTTCAGTTTTCTTTTGTATTAAATGCAAATAATATCTGTTTTACTTATCTGGGGTATGGATCAACGAATATTTATAAACAAATAGTCCAGTATTGGATATGCAGTATATTTTCAATACACTTTAAAATCTTTAATATTATTAGTAACATATATTACCTGCCTGCCTGTTAGGCTTCCTGTTCATTTCCCTTTTGACATTGCCATGCCTTAGACTGAAGTGCTGCTTAGTCAATCTAATCTAAGTCTTGCTATGCAGGTTCTAACAAGTATTTCGTTTGTCGATTCTTGACCCAAGACATTGAAAAGATGGGACAGAGAAGGAGGAGGAGAAGAAACTTCAAGTGGCAGATGAGAGCAAATGTTAGCTCGGCTGGCTCAGATCCCCTCACTGCCAGGAAGAGCTCTATCCTCAGCAGCGAGCCTGAAAAGGCTGGACAGGAGGTTGTTGGCATAAGGAAGTATCTCATTAGAGATTTCCCCAAATTACTTAGATACTCAGACTGAGGGTGTATAAAATTGAAGGTTCCTGTCTCCCCGCACAAAACAAATCTATTAATCTCCATTGCGTCCATTGATCATAGAACTTTCACAGTCCGCTATCTGGGTCATAGTCTTTAGTCTTTAGTCTTAGTCATAGTCTTTAGTCTCCTAAGTGATTGATTCCATAGCAATTATACTTCTGCTTATTCTCTGTTGCTCTCTTTCTTTTCTGGGCAAATGAATATTATCCGCCTTCACCTTTCTCGCTCCTTCTCAGAGTTATTGTCACATGACTCGTCTCCCAAGGACCTAAATTTACCCATTGTTTCAGAATCTTCTGGCTTCTATGACATGTTATGTTTCTGTCTCTTACACATAATAGGATGGTAGCCTCATGGCTTAATTCTAAATCACTTGTTCATCTCACCCTACAATCTAGTCTACAATCTAGTCATAAAGGTCTATTCTTCACTTTGACAGGCCAAGGTTCCATTCTTCACTCAAGCAGCTCTGTGGATCCCAGAGCCTTCCAGTCCTGTCATGCATCCCCTTCTGCCAGTCTCCTGGCAACCTCTCCTGAGGAAAGGCTGCCAAGATCCAACAAACATCTTCTCATCCTTCAAAGAGAACTCTGAATGGACGTCAAAAAAATTAAGTTTTTAAAACTTCATTTTTTCTCCTTTCTTTGTCTATTCAAGTGTTTTTCTTTTTTTCTTCAATCTTAGAAAATTTGTACGATTTTTTGCTTCTTTATAGTAGTAAGATGATTTAACAGGAGATCTATCTTGTTCAGACATTTTCAAGTATACCAGGCAGTACTGTTAATTATAGGCACAATGTTGCAAAGCAGAATTCTAGCATTTATTCATCTTATAAAACTGAAACATTTTGCCTGTTGTATATCAACCCCATTTTCCCCAACCCACAACTTCTGGCAACGAGCATTCTCTCTGCTTCTGTGACCTCTACTATTTCAGATACCCTGTATAAGGCGAATCATACAGTACTTACTTGTCCTTCTGTGACTGGCTTACTATGGCTTACTTTACCATTCCAAACATATAATCAAGAAAATGGCTTAAATAACAGTCATATTCCCATCACTCAACTTTAAGTGTCATCACTGGATGTCCAACTGTGTTGATTTGTTCCTGTACTGTCCAGTACAATAACACTTGCACTTGTTAATTCATTAAAGTTAAAAAATACATGAAAGTTCAGATCCTCATGTGCACTAGTAATATTTCAAGGGATCAATGGCCACATGTGGAAAGTGACTATCACTGGACACTACAAGTCTCTACAAAAACAGTTGAACACTTCCACCATCATAGAACTTCTTATTGGACAGTGATAACCTATATCCAACCCTAACCACAGAGCATTTTGAAGTAAGTACCATGTTATATAAACATAACATCAATATATTAGCAATATGTCATAGTATTATGAATATATTTATAGTGATAATATATAACAACAGTAATATGTAATAATATCAAATATGGAATAACTGTTAAGGTTTGTCCCTTATAATAAAACTCCTTAACCTGGGGTACATAGGAGCCTTCAAGGGCTTAGCAAAAGTTCTTAGGTTACAAGAAAAAATTTGTTAAAGATATACATGCCTTTTTCTGAGGAGATAATTTATGGTAGTAATTCTAAAATTCTTATAAGGGTCAAATACAAGAAACCCTCCCTTAGAAAAAGGTTTGGTCAACTAGATAATTAAAGAGATGAAGTAGTTTAATTGTGAATACAACTGTAAAACTGGCCTTATAAATGTAAAATTAAGAGTGTATTCTTAGAGACATCTTTTTTCCATATATTTCATTATTTTTAACTATGAAGTATAAATGGGTGTCTGCAGTTTTCATCTGTTATATAGTAACATATAATTGGGTATGTAGAAGAGGGGAACATGCTTCTCAGTTTGTTTTCGATATGATTAGGTTAAGACTTCTTAGAAAAGTGAAGAGTTTGCACTAGGCTTCTCTGTGGTAACTGTAGTGTTCACCTTCATTCATTTATTCCCCATCCATCCACTCATTCATCCAATATCTATTTATTACTAGCACCCACCATGTGCTAATAATACAAGTCCTTGGTTTTTTTTTTTTTTTTTAAGATCTTATTTATTTATTTGACAGAGAAAGATCACAAGTAGGCAGAGAGGCAGGCAGAGAGAGAGAGGAATAAGCAGGCTCCCTGCTGAGCAGAGAGCCCGACTCGGTACTCGATCCCAGGACCCTGAGATCATGACCCGAGCCAAACCCATTGAGCCACCCAGGCGCCCAAGCCCTTGGTTTTGATATGGTTAAGAGATGATCTAAGGGTGCCTTGGTAGCTTAGTCAGTTGAGTGTCTGCCTTCGGTTCAAGTCATGATCCCAGGGCCTCGGGATTGAGCTCCGCCTTGGGCTCCCTGCTCATCAAGGAGCCTGCTTCTCCCTCTCTCTCTGCTTGCTGCTCTCCCTATTTGTGCTCGCTCACTCTCTCTGTCAAATAAGTAAGTAAAATCTTTGAAAAAAAAAAAAAAGGGTTGATCTCAGCTCTAAATAAGCCCTTAACTGGACTGAAAATTTGGTTCATGTGAGAGTTGGCATTACTGAGAATAACTGCCAAATTCCAGGGACAGGTGACAGGTGACAGTAGAGTTTTCTTAATTCAACTCCAAATATTTATCCGATAATTACTACAAAGCAGGCCTGTAGTGGGTAAGCCAGATGGATGCAGTCCTCACAAAGATTATATTCTCCATTTGCATTCTACCCAATATTCCCATTCTGAGAGCTGGGGAGATTGTCTCTTGATGAACACTGTTTGGGGCAGTAAGTAAGAAAAAGTGGGATTATACAGTTTTACATTTGCTGTGACTTCTCTTCTTTCATTCTCTAAGTTATGTTTCTGATTTTTTACTCTCAAAGTGGTAGTTCACGTATTGCCCCTTTGCATGATCTTCCCCAGGACCACAGTCTAGACACCCTTTAAGTTAACTAGAAAATGAGCAATCGCCAGACACAGCTGGAGTCTTCCTGTTGAGAATCTGTGATCTTTTCCAGGAAGTTCCAGGTCTCTGATTTCCTCTTGTCTTTCTTGAGCTAAGAACCCCCATCAAAAAGTCTCTGTGAATATTCTCTTCCACTCCAGAGACAAATATCTGCCAATTGTATCTGTATCTCTACATACTCTGCACATACTCCCAACTGAATTCTAGTACATCAATCATTTTTGAAGTCTTTAAGCAAAATCTCTCATGAAAATTTTTCTGTAAATACTTTTTCCAGCAAACTTTTCTCTCCTCATTTCTTTCTCAATAGTGATGATGTGGAGAGAGGCCCTCTCATTTGGAAAATTCTTTATGAAACTAACAGAAACAGTCTTGGTTATTGATGCTTGAAATAGTCATTTTACATTTTCTTTAGTACTTCAAGGTTGTTTCCTTTTTAGGTGGAGAGAAAAAAAAATTCTTGGTGGCAAAATAAGAGATAGGGAAATTGATCTTAGCTTGTTAGTATTCAGTTATTTGAGAATCCCTATACCCACAAGATTTGAAAGGAAAGTTACTTTATTTTATTAAGTCAATAAATATCACCTGATTGCTCTGTGCAATGCTCTGTGCTAACCACTGGATCCAGAATATCAGAGTGATATAAACATGGTCCCTGCCCTAGTGGAGGATAATGGGAAGCAGACACTGAACAAATGAGCACCAGAGTAAATCATCACTATGCACTGTGAGAAGAGCTATGTCTTGACATAAAGTATCTGGCACTAAAAGCTTTAACAATAAGGGGCTTAGTTAATTCCATTGGCAAGAGAAAACTCCAAAAAAAGTGGGTAGGAATTAGTCGGGTGAAGCTAGGAGAGTTAGCAATGGAAGTATATCCCAGAAGGAGGGGGGAAAAAGCATTTGAAGAAACAATAAGGAGGAAAGGAGTCAGCCAGTTTGAAGAGCAACACAGGGAGAATGGAAGAGCATGTGGCAGTTAGAGGGATCTCTATTTTTCAATTTGAAGCGTTCTTTCTGTCAAATCTGGGATAAGCTTGCAGCACATTCTTTGCTATGCATGTTTTTCAAATAAAGTAAGTTTTGACTCTTGTATATATTTAATTCTTCAATATTATCTTCCAATAAAAGGCAGAAGCACTGTAAGATAACAGGTGAGTCTAAAGACACCGTAGAAACTCTTTAAATTATAAGTGCATTGTTGCACTAATGCTTCTATTGCTACGTTTATTTAAAGCCTTGGTATATTTTAAATATTTTTTTAAATTTTACTTATTTGACAGAGAGAGAGATCACAAGCAGGCAGAGAATCAGTCAGAGAAAGAGGGGGAAGCAGGCTCCTCCCCAAGCAGAGAGCACAATGCAGGGCTCGATCCCAGGACCTTGAGATCATGACCTGAACTGAAGGCAGAGGCTTAACCCACTGAGCCACCCAGGTACCCAGTCTTGGTATATTGTAAACATGATATTCCATTGTGGTCTTTGATGTTGTTATTGGTGGAAAGAGTAGAATTATCACCCTAGAAAGATCCAACCCCATGTTTTCTGTTTTTTCCCCTGAGGTCTGGGATTAAATTTTGTGTGGCCTTTGACAACTTGTTTAAAAATTCTGTACCTCAATTCCCCTGTCTATATAACCAGGATAATAAAGTTAGCCTTGGGGAATTTAGCAGATGGCTGGGGTAATTAAATGTGTTAATATTGTGAAATTTTCTTGCAAAATATGATGTGCTACACAAATGTTCCCTATGTCATGTTTAATTATTTATTTTTTCTTTTTGAAGTGGCATTGTGAGGAGGTGTGTGACAGTCTTGCTCAAGAATCAAAATGCCAGTGCCCAAACTGCCTCCCTCACTTCTACACTCCTACCTGCGCTGGTTAACATAAGTGACTGACCTTGTCTACACCCCCATTTCCTTTCCCAAAAAACAAGGGAAAGAATAATCCCTAGTACTAGGGATAAGTAATAATACACTTACTAAAGGATCAAGTGAGATAATCAAGGAGAGAATCTAGAACAGTACTTGTGACATAATTGGCTTTTAATAGCTGTTACCTACTGGGGTGTGTGTGTGTGTGTGTTTGGATGGAAGATGTAGAAATACATATTCAGAAGTTGAGTGGATCCCTGGATTTCACTGGATACTTCCAGAGCACTTCCAGCTCAAACTGCTTTCCCTTCATGTTCAAATTATTCTTCTAAAATAACCACTAGAAAAATAAATCGGTGGTTTGATATTATGGACCTACCCAATGATTATTTTCACCCACCTGAGGTTTATATTTAACCTAAGTGGCCCTCAGATTATTTAAGTTTGTGATCTCTGCTAACATTTAAATAGCAATATGATTCCCCCCCCCAATCTCCCAGCCTAAAAGGACCTTATTGTGATTTAATGCCACAGAAAAAACTTTAATAATTTTTAATATTATGCAATCTACAGTGAAGATTGTCAAGAAACTAAAATATGAAGTTTGACACCCCTATACAGTACACTTTTGCAAAATTTGGACTGCTAACTCCTTCCATTCCTCTAACTGGGAATTCATAGGACTCTGGGATCATGACCTGAGCTGAAGTCAGGTGCTTAACAGACTGAACCACCCAGGCACCCCATACCTATACTTTATGTATCTTAGGAAGCTGACCAGCATTTATAATTCTGTCAAAGAATTTAAGGAGCTCAATTTGTGATGGAGATACAGGGTTATATCAGTACATTGGAAGAATATATAAGATTATATCAGAACACAGTTATTACTCTGGGGTAACAAAATATCGTAAGAAGAAAACAATACCCAAAAGCAGGAAAACAGAAGACCAGCTGATTAGACCAAATAAAAAATTCAAATTCTCCATGATGAAATTCACCATAAACCAAATGAAAAGACAAATGGTGAACCGAATCTTTATAAATGTGAAACAAAGGATCACCCTTTTCCAAATACAAAGAATAAAACATTTTGAAAAGAAGAAAAATTAGCATAATACTAGCCAAAAATTGATAGAAGAAAAATATCAAAATCCGATAAATATTTGAAAAGTTGCACAAATTGCTTAGTGGTCACAGAAAAATTCAGGTTAATTAGAGAAAAGTCTGTATCAACCAGATTGCAAAAAAAAAAAAAGTTAAATATTGACAAAATACACTGCAATTTATTTGTAAATATTTTAAGTGGAAATTTCTCTTTCAACCAACACCTCCAGTCCTATTAATCCAATATCTTATGGAATACAAGAGAACAAAGACAGGTAAACAGTGCTTTTCATTGCTTTCATTGTATATGATAGTTGAAATCTCAGAGAAGATCTAAAGGTTCATTAATAAGGTAATGATTAAACAATTTATGGCACATCTGGGGGCACCTCGGTGGCTCAGTGAGTTAAACATCTGCCTTTAGCTCAGGTCATGATCCCAAGGTCTTGGGATGGAGCCCCAGGCCTGTGAGGCTGGCTCCCAGCTCAGCGGAAGTCCTACTTCTCCCTCTCCTCCCCTCTCTCACTATTTCTGTTGCTATCTCCCTCTCTTTCTCAAATAAAAAAATAAAATCTTAAAAAAAATTATGGCACATCTATATCATGCAATACTAGGCAAGTGTTGAAAAAAAATTGAGTGATATCTATTAATATTGACATTGAAGGATATCCATAATGCGTAGAGTACTTAGGGGGTGGTACAAAACAGTAGTCATAGAAAATAGTTCTGGCTACACAATCTATTAGCACTGGTTATCTCTAGAAAGTATAAGGGATGATAAAGAAATTTTATACCTTACTTTGTATGTTCATATTTATATATCATAATCAAATTCAAATGTGATATTTGTAATTAAAATAAATGAAAAGTCCATTTTCTAATCCTGTGGTATTCACTACCTTAGGCTGCCACGCTTTCTCTATCCTTAGCTTTGTGAATTATTGACGACACATAATCGCAGACAGGTACTTCTAGCCATGTATGTTAATCATGTTGGAATTGTTGGTATAACAGCTTTGTGCATCCCAACCTGGGGCCTCCTGTGTCCTCACACCTAAGACAGGTGAAGTACTAATACCACAAAATCTCCTGGAGACCCAAGAGGTTATCCTCACTCAAAGCATTTTCCAGCCTGAAGTATCCTGGTCACTCTGTTGAGAATATATCCCTTGAGGTTTTCAGAGGAAACTGAAACTTTTCTAAGGTTATGTCAAAATACTAATTATCAGGGCACCTGGGTGGCTCAGTCATTGAGCGTCTGCCTTCAGCCCAGGTCATGATCACAGGGTCCTGGAATCAAGCCCCACATCAGGCTCCCTGCTTGGCAGGCAGTCTGCTTTCCCTCTCCCATTCCCCCTGCTTGTGTTCCTGCTATCTCTCTCTCTCTCTCTTTGTCAAATAAATAAATAAAATCTTTAAAAATATATTAATTTTCTGTCAAACCAATCCTCTGAGAAATTTCATAGAATCAAAGAACATATATATTAAAATCATTCATACAAATTAGCTGTGTGGAGACTGCAGAGTATCTATACCACACAGAATCCATATATTACCTAATATCAATAACTACTCATATTTTTCTCTTTTCATGCTGAAATAGGTAATAAATCCTATGCAATAGATGTGAACAACCTCATCTTTCATGTCAACTGTTTTTCTTTAGGAAAAAACTATATAACTAAAAATACTTAACCCTAAAATTAGTATAAAATCAAATGAAACATTACATAAGAAACTATTAGTTTAAATCAATAGTTAAACTACAAAAGATTTAACACATCTAGAGATTTTCAAATCCAATTTTTTTAAAAATAATAAACCATGCATAATTAAATCTAGGGAGATATTAATATACAAATCCTAACAGCTTTAAGGATTTAAATTCAACTAAACCTCATAAAATTGGCACAGAAAGCCAATAGCAGGTTTTGAAAGACAAAGTTCAAAATGTAGGTTTGTCTGAACACAGAAAACTGAACTATTTGGGATCACAAACTAAATATATGCATCTTTCAATTTAAAGTTGTTCTTATTCCACTAGGTGCAAATATGCTGGCCATAATTCTAAGAATCTGTGAAAGGATTTAAAATTTAAATTCCTCTAAAGTGATTTTATGAGGTGCTCAAAGTATCTAGAGATGTCACATAGATGAGCTGCTTTCCCTTTGATTCCAACTTGTAAAAAAGCATTTCTGAAAGATCAGTTGAAAAGATTTTCAAGATACCATTCATCAAAGATGTCAATAGATGAAAGCTATAGAAATTAGTCCATTGATATATTAAAAATAACCATTTAAAGATTCATTATTCCACAAATTTATTATCTATAGTCTATCAGCATTTTTCAAACTGAGAGGTATAATTTGCTTGTGATGCTGGCTTTTTATTATACAAACCACATTTTTATTGGCACACATTTTTTATTAATTTAACTGTAGAAGATAAATAACATGAGATATATCAGCCATTATGCATTTAATCATTCCTAGGCTATGCAACATCCTCCATAAAATCAAATAGTGGTTAGATTTTTTTAAATATTTTTACTACTGGTTAATGTATCATCAAATCTCTTCCTCCTTAAATTCCAATCTGTCTTCAATGGCAACACATTGATTAATCACTCTGATCAAGAATATATAGTTTTGCTTTAACTTTGGTAAAAATGGAAATAAAATCACACATAATGCCCACAAAGCGTAATATAGGTCTTAGACAATTCTTCTCTTATAATCACGTGTGCAAAATAAAAATAATTAGAAAATCTTATTTTAATCAGTCCTTAGCTCAATTTGTTTTCTCAGAATCACAGACTATCAAGGAGGGAGGAACTTATGACCTAGACATTCTAGCCATGATTCTGTCATTAACCAGATTAATGACCTTAAAAATACTGATTACTTATCTGTAAAATGGAATTGTTGAACTAGACAATACGTAACTCTCAATTCAGTGCACTCTATCAAAACAATAGACCATGGGAACAATGCCAGAATGTGATGATTCCAAATTAAAACACAAACCATTAGTGGTTTTAGTTTAATAGTTTGTAACCATCCAGATGACCCAATTTAGTAGGAGGCACCATGTCAAAATTGTAGATTATTAAACTTCCAAAATATACTCCTAAAATTCCTTATTTCTACTGACTCATGTTAAAAGTGTGGGGAAAAAATTGGTCTTTGACTAATATCAACTTGACACTGAAGCAAAAGAAATTTTACCAATTAATGATATTTGTTTTGAAAGCATGATTTTTAATAGATCTCATATTCAGTATGCATTTACAGACAGATTATAGATAAGTATTTACACACACACACACACACCCCTATAATGTGCACAAATGTGCATGTGTGTGTGCTGTATGTAGAAAGAGTAACAGAGATGAGAGAACCAGAGAGACAAAGGGAGAGAGAGACAGAGGAAGACAGGGGATTATGGAATTGTTTTAAGATTATGTTTTGATCAGTGTCTATGAAAGGAACTGTTTCATAGAAATTTTAATCAATATAGTATCAATATCTGGGATAACTCAATTAAACACCCCTGGAATACACCTCTGCTATAAATTTTACACAGGTTTTTCTAAGAGAAGAAGCAACAGATTACAGAAGACCTACATTTTTATTGCTTAATGAATAAGTAGTATGGACTTTGGAATCAGAAAGACATAGGCTTAAGGATGCATTCCACACACAGTATGAGTTGGGCTTCTGGGGACTTAACTTTCCTTGAGCTTAAATTTCCTCAACTCCAAGATGATTATGATGATGACAATGATTGTATAATAGTAATAATCATATTAACACCTAAATCATAGGCTGTTTTGACAATAAAATTAGGCAATGTATATAAAGCACAGTATCTGGGACATATTATTGGCATTATTTTCTTTTGCAAAATAAGTTTCCATGGTAAACTTGCAACCCATATTTCAACTAATAGACGACTAGTTCAGTTGGTAATGTTGGCTTTACAGGGTCAAATATGATCAGAGTAGCCCTGTTCTTTCCTGTTTTCAAGTCAGCTCTCCTGGATTTCATGTAGTTTCTTAAGGAAGTAGATTAAATATTTGTGTAGACCCATTTAATCATGAGAAATATGAGATGAACCCAAATGGAGGGACAGTCTAAAAATATTTGACCAGTTCTTTTCAAAGTGCTGAGACTATGTCACAAAAAGAAAATCTGGGAAATCATCATGTGAAGAGACAAACAAGGCATGATGACTAAATAAAACATCAAGAATAGATTCCTGAACAGAAAAAGGCCCTCCATTAAAAAAAAAAAGAAAAAAAAACTGATGAAATCTTATTGGAGACTTGTTTATTCAATAGGATTTCACCGATGTTAATTTTTTAGATTTGAGAAATGCATCCTGGTAACAGGATGGTAACATTGGGTGAAAACCTGAGGGAACTCACTATACTATTACCAATTTATGAACCTAAAGTTACTTCAAAAAATTTTAAAAATTTGGGTGGAATCTGAGCGGTAATACTCCAGATAAATGATCAGGCTTTAAATCAGTCTCTATTTCCTTTCTCCCAACCCTTTACACCTCAGCTTCTCCCCTAACAGGAGGCTCACAGCACTGTCCTTAACTCACCTATGTTCTTGGATCCACACCAGTGCTCCAAGGAAAATGGTTAAGAAGAGCATACCCACATGTGCATCTTCTCAGGTTTCAAATAAGTATCAAAAATAGAAATTTATGGTTCAGGAGCCATCAATGTTGTTAGACAGAATTCATTCCAGCTAAGTTCTAAGAGCGCAACATCTTTTTATTACTCTAATAAATTAACCAGCAATGACAGTTTTGTGGCAATTAGGTTATATAAACTTCTTCCCATAAAGACACATCATTAGGTTATATTTTTAAGCTTCCATATGTCATCTAAAGTTAGGCAGAAAGAAACATGCAATGCAATCTTTATGACAGATTTTCTTAAATTCACTAGTTTTCCCATTTCTCCTGACATTCTGTTGAAATTTTCATACTCTACGCTTCAGCATTTGACAGGTTTGCTTCAACTAACTTTGTAAGGCAGGAGCATATGTTAAAAATGGCAAACCATGCTCTCGTGTGTGTGTGTGTGTGTGTGTGTGTGTTTGAGAAAGACAGAGAGAATGGTGGGTCACTTTAACAAGAGAGATTTTTAAAAATCTGTGATATCAAAGAAGCATTAGGAAGCTATATACTTTGTGCAAAACAACTTTCATTTAGTTTCTTTAATCATTGAGATATTCTCCTGGGGTGGAGTGGTGGGAGTAAGTCAAATGTGAAGTAGCTTCATAGGGTAGAACAAAAAAGGCAGAATAAAAAAAAAAAAAAATTCTTCACAGGTAGAATAAAAAAAAATATATATATATAAATTTTGAATTCTTATATGGCATAAAAAACAACATCATAGCGAACAGAGAATGCATAATATTAGTGTTAGGAATCATGCTCAGAAAACCGGGAATACACATTCAGAAATATCTCTTTCTCTTTGTGTATGTGAGATCTATGTAAATATGTTTTATTATCTCTCCGATTAGATAACTGATAACTATCTTGGTATCAGAACATGGCTGCAGATATTCACAAGATGTGATGAAAAATTCTGATCCTCTAGAATCTGTTGGGCTGGCGGAAAGAAAGGGCTACTTAAGATGGCAAAAGTCTCCCACGAAACCTGAGCTCAGACAGCAGAACAAAGACCCAAGCAGGAATCTGAAAACCCTCCCGCCCTGGGCTCTGGTGGACCAATGGGACCCTGACAAGGGGAATCTGAGACCCCCGCCCCAGGCTTCAGTGGACCAAGGGGACCCCAACCAGCAGGCGAAATATCCAAATAAGGAAAACTTGCCAAAAGACCCCTAACTCCCCTCGAGGCCCCTTAAAAGCCCCCTTCTCCCTGCCTTGGGCGCGACTTCCGCCACTCTGCTTTCCAGTGTCATGGAACCTAGCCAGAGGGTGCCCTCTTCCTCCCAGCACAACTTTCCTGGCTCCCCTTCTCCTGAGCCCTGAAACTTTGCCGGAGAATGTTTTCAATAAATTTTGCCTTGTACTTACTTTGCCTGGTGTTGTGCTTATCTCGCCAGAAAAACTTTATAGAATCCCAAAGGCAAGAAATAGTAGAAATCATCAAACCAAGAGACTCAGCATTCACTGATGGGTTATTAGTTGTCTCTAAGTAGGGGCTGGATCACAGATCATGTTCCCATATTAGGGAGCATCTCCTAACCCTCACCCCCATGCCAACTGAACTTCTGCTATCAAAACCCATATTAAGCAACAGCTTAAGACTACCACAGATGGATTGAATACAGAACTGGTGACATAATTTTCTGGGGTGCAAAATTAAAATGAGAAGTCTCTTGCTGACAAATTATTATGAATTTCAGGACATCAGAGAATTACACCAAGCATGAGGACCCTGTAATGACAGGGCCCTGTTTTCCTGCCCAGGTCTTGTGCCCATGAAGCCAACTCTTAACAAGAATGTTAAACTCTGCATGCAGACAAAGCAGAGCGGTGCTCAAATCTAGTTCTGTCATGTACCCTGACATAAGAATATTCATCTAGCACCTTGACAAAAGTCCCATGTGAAAGTATTTATGATTATCCTTGCCTCTTCTTATGAAAATGGTCAGGTATCTAAGTAAATAAGAATAAATATACTATTTTGAACTAAAAGAACACTTAGTGATGATCTGGTTTAGCTCCCCCACTCTCTGAAGAGCTTACTTGATGTCTGGCACTAGTCCATGGCTTTGACTTGGATCTTCTGACCCCACATGCCATGCTCTTTCAGTAACATTGTTGGGGAAGATTGGTTGTTAAGGGCTCAGGGTTTGGAACCAAATAGTCTCACACAAATTCTGGTTCCACTACTCTGTGAAACCCTGGGCAAGTTGCTTAACTTCTCTGTGCCTCAGTTTCCTTATCAGAAACTGGGCATTCTAAAAGTACTTTACAGGATTAAGGTCAATGTTTCTTATAAATAATTAAAACACTGGTTATTGTATAGAGTGTTAAATAAATGTTAGCTATTAATATTTTATGCTTCACCTCTAAAAACATCTTTTTTGAGGCAAACAGTGGATAACCATATTGATTGGTAGGAGAAATGAAAGCTAAATTAGAAAGTGGATCTAAACTATAGCCAATTAGATAACTGTATAAAACAAATTATTAATGAGTTCATATATATATGGCAGGGCTAATTTTTTATATTTAAACTTTTTACTAATAGTTTAGATAAAAATGTATGTGGTATGATTTAAATTCATTAGTGCCACAATTCTGGGAGGGAATTTTTTTTTTTTTTAAGTTTTGGGATGTAGAAATGATTAACAGAGGAAGAAATAAAGTAAACAAGATGAAATTTCACAGGGAGACCTGTTTTTTTTTTTTTTATGAAAAAAAGATATCAAAGATATATGACTTTAAAGTAGACTGAAGCTCCACATGAAATCACAAGATAATGTGACTTTCCAGAAAGTAGTATAATTCCAAGCTGTATGGATAGGGTATTCAATGAAGGAAAGGGTGAAAAGAGGTCAAATTTTAATGTCAATCAATAGTACAACCACAATCAACCCATGCCTAATGTTTCTCAGTACATTCCTTTTCAAAACTCTTTAAAAATATTTAAAAAAAAAACACTTTTAGCAATACACCATACAAAAAAGGACATAGCTTAGATTTGGCCCATGGATCATAGTTTGCCAACCTCTGGTCTCAACGTTTTCATCCAATTGAAAAACAGGGATTATCAAAGCGTTTAAGAAGTAAAACCCTATTATATGAGACCTACAAGAGTCTTACTTTAAATATAAAGGCATAGATACATTGATAATAAGTGGGTAAAAAGATTAATCATGTAAAAAGCAAGCATAATAATGCCAGATGGCTATTTTAATATAAAAAAATGCTTTGAGACAAAGAATATTACTAGAGATAAAGAATTCATCATAATAAAAGAGAAAATTAATCAGGAAGACATATAAATTATCAACATGTATGCCCCAAATAATAGTCTTAAGATGTCTGATGAAATATTTACAGAATGAAAGAAAAATTACACAAATAGAGCAGGAATTTCTTTACAGCTCTTTCCCAGGATTTGACAGGGCTAGAAAATAAATTGGTAAAGACAAAGAACACACAAAGAATATTATTAACCATCTTGATCTAATTGTCTTGTAGAATAATATATCCATCAGGTACAGAATATTTACCCATGATAGATAAACTTCTATAAATTTTAAAAGGTTAGAAACTATAAATAAGGTATTCTCTGACCACAACAGGATTGGATTAGAAAATACTAATAAAACTGGGGCACCTGGGTGACTCAGTTGGTTAAGTATCTCATGCTTTATTTCAGCTGAGGTCATGATTTCAGAGTTGTGGGATCGAGCCTTCTTTGGGCTTCATACTCACTGAGGAGTCTGCTTGAGATTCTCTCTCTCCTTCTGTCCCTCCCCTCAACTCGCCCATTCTCTCTCTCTCAAAATAAATAAATAAATCTTTAAAAAATTATTAATAATACTATATCTAGAAAACCTCCAATGGGAAGTAAAACAACACAATTTTAAGAAATTCTTAAGACAAAGAGGAACTCACAAGAAAAGTTAGAAAATATTTTAAAAAGAATGCCCATGAAAATACATTAAAATTTTGGGAAAGCAAATAAATCAGGGCTTAGAGAGAAATATGTATCTTTAAATCCTCATATTAGAGTAGATAAAAGTTTTTGACTCAGTAGCCCCAGATTTCATCCAAAAAAAATCTAGAGAAAAGATTTTTTCTTTTTCTTTTTCTTTTTTTTTAAAAAGGAAGCAAAGGAAGAAGATATTAAAGAACATAAATCATTAAAGTACAAAATAGGCACTAGAGAAAATTAGCAGAGCCAAAAGATGATTTTGAAAATGCTATCAAAAGTGACACACCTCTAGCAAAACTGAGCAAAAAAAAAAAAAAAAAGGAAAGAACACAAATCACCAATATTAATACTGAAGAGGGGATTATCACTACAGATGTTTTAGGAATTAAAAGAATTATAAGAGGATACTATGAACAACTTTGAGCTAAAATTCAACACCTTAAAAGATATCGAAACGCTTATGGAGAAATAGAACTTACCAAAATAACACAAGAAAAAAGAAAATCTGACCAGCTCTCTATATATTAAAGACATAACATTTATCAAAAAGAAGACTGAAAATATATGAGAATAAGTTTTGAAGCCCAATATACCATATAGAAAACTATTATCTAAAATTTTTACTCAAACAAAGTAAATTTTTCCTCTTTTTGTCTTGTCTTTAGCAAAGTCTTACGATATCACACCAACACCATATAAAAATGACAATGCACCACGACCCAGTAAGATTTATCCTAGGAATATAAGACTAGTTTATCCTTCAAAATCAATTAATACAATCCACCAAAGTACCATAAAGACAGAAAAACCATGTGATCAGCCACCGAGGGGCTATTTAGTCTTCTTTTTTAGCAAGGTTGAGAAGGCAGCTGATTAGCTGGATATTCTTTACATTCTGGGAGTTAGCCTAATGAAAGACAATAGTCTCATTTTTCCATGCCTGTTATTCTTTTCCTTAATTTGAAGAGGTTTAGCCTGAGTTTGATGGTAAAACTGAAAAGATCTCCTTAAATATAGCATATGATAAACAAAATGGGTAGGGCTGGCTATTCCTTATTCATCCAACCCTCCACTCATCCATTTATTATTCAACAAATACTTTTGAATTTTATAATGCTTTGCATTCAGCGCTGTGGATGGAATGATGAAAAACAGCCATTGTACTTATCTTGTGAAGTTTACAGTCAAGAAAGAAAGGCAGACATTAATTACAAGAGAATAAAACCCACAAATATTACAATTGTTAACAACTAGTATGAATGGTACAGGTGCTTTGAGAAAGGGAAATTAAGAAAGGCAATGCTAAGAAATTAATTATAGCTCTAGATTTGAAGGATGAGTAGGAGTGAGCGAGGCAAAGAGAGGAAAAAGCATTGTAGGCAAAGAAAACAGCAAGGTAGAAATCCCTGAGACTACTGAATTTTTTTTTTTTTTTTTTTTTTGGTATAGGTGGATCAGGGACTTGCTTCTCTGGATTTTAGGCCAAGAATGGTTAGGCTGAAAAGCCAGGGCTGCTCTTCGAACTTACAACACCTGCCTTTCAGTGATGAAGAGGTAGTTCACCAACTCAATGTTATTTACAAGAATATAATAATCATTAATACATCGTCTTTGGGGAACTTGTGAAGGTCCAGGAAAGAAGCCTCTAACCTCTGATTCTCTCTTCCTGCTTCCCATAGCCAAGACAAAAAGAGGAAAAATTTACTTTGAGTAAAAAGTTTAGATAATAGTTTTCTATATGGTATATTGTGCTTCAGAAATTATTCTCATGTATTTTTGGTCTTCTTTTTGAGTCATAGATGCACATAATGGATAATTAAGAAGCTTATAATGTCAGAAACCAGGTCTTGAAAAGTAAGTTTAGACTAGCCCTATTAGGATGCAGAGGACCACACTGAGTCTAAATATATTCCATCCCTTCCTCAGGGTGCAGGAGTGCATTATAGCCCACTGGGGACTTTAAAATATTACAGCAGAGTGATTACAGGAACTGAGGATTTCTCATTGCTCCAGAAATGTCACTCAACTTGGCAATGGAGAGTAGGGCAGATTATCTGTTTTCTTCTTTCTGGAAAACCTGATAAAGCGTTCTCATTGTCTCAGATTTCCCAGAGGAGAGAGATGGTTAAAATGAGAAACCAAAACCCCCGTGGCTTATAGAACAAATCCTTCTGTTGGCTCTTGAATGAGTCTTTTTTACATAATTTCTCCCAATTCCTTTGATGGTTTCCTAAACCCAGTAAGGTATCAGTTAAGTATGTGTTTAATTGACTGTGAGCTACAGTTTCAAGTTCTGTTCTTAAGCCTGTATTGTTTTTATTAACTCAATGAATAAGCATCACCAACATGGTTAAATTATCATTCTGTAATTAGACTTTAGGGATTAAAAAAAGTCTATTCTTACCACTTCCAAATGTGTGTTTTAAGTTACTTAACTCTCATTCTCCCCGCTCTGTAAAATAGTGATGACGTTGTACTTACACCAAGGGCTGTTGGTGAAGATTAAATGATTATAAATGTAAAGGGTTCACCACAAAACTGGCATTCCAAGTGGTAGCTATTTTTAGTATTGCACTGAATATACTTCTTCAAATCCTAAAAGAGTCTTTTAGTTAAACTTTAAGGAACACTCGGCTAACATATCTTCACAACTAGAAAACAGTAGCCAATTAGCAATGACCTTTATTTACATTAGCACTAAGAAGAGAAGATAGGATTGGAAAGCACATTAAAATAACTTTTTGGGGCATATGTAAGTAATCTATAGTACTCTGTCTTCTCCTTATATATTATTTTGATACAACTTTAATCAGAACAGCCTCAATTATTCAACTTAAGACCAGATCATCCTTAATGTATTTTCCATGTCTGTCCACCAAGGCTTACCTTTGGGCAGTAAATTTGATTAAGTTTAGACTCAAGTAGTACTTTATGTCAGGGGTTTAAATACAAAAATACTTCAGAATGTATAACCATACTAAATATTTATTTCTTAAGGTGATAAAAAAGGCCATTTGGAGTCAATTAATCTATCAATAAGTAGCTTTCTCTTAGTGAAAAATAAATCTTTAATTCCCCCCTCGCCCGGGGTGCCTATACTGGTTAAGCATCTGCCTT
The DNA here is from genome assembly GCF_022355385.1 of Mustela nigripes. Classification (NCBI taxonomy): domain Eukaryota; kingdom Metazoa; phylum Chordata; class Mammalia; order Carnivora; family Mustelidae; genus Mustela; species Mustela nigripes. Next base: position 51,154,309 of record NC_081568.1, read on the forward strand.
TGGCTCAGGTCATGATCCCAGGGTCCCGGGTTCAATCCTCGCCTCTGCTTCTCCCTGTCCCTCCCCTCCTTCATCTGCTCATGCTCCCTCTCTCACAAATAAATAAAATCTTAGAAAAACAATGAATTTTTTTTCTGCTTACCAGAAAAAAAAAAAAAAAAAAAAAAATAAAAAAAAAAAATATTTTTTTTTCTCCTTACCAAAAAAAAAAAAAAAAAAACAAAACTAGAGAAACAAAGTGACTGACTAGCAATGGTTTAAGAAATTCTTGACACATTTATGGATATTATGATTAATATGCATATACAGAGTATAAACACTCCTTTGATTATGGGGACTAAACTGGAGTAGGGCAAAATTCCAACCTTAAAATAGCTTAAGAGCTTAATACCAAGTTTTACCGTTAGTGTTTATTTGACTTCAACATCATCTTTCCTTGTATACGTTTTTTTTTTAATATTTTATTTGTTTATTTATTTAGAGAAAGAGAGAGTGCATGTGCTCTGAGACTGAGCCCCATGTGGGCCTTGATCTCATGACCCTGAGATTATGACCTGAGCAGAAAACATAAATCTGAGGCTCAACTAAGTGAGCCACCCAGGTGCCCCAATTTCCTTGTATATTTTCAAAATAGGTGGTATACTGATCGACAGCAAGTCCCTGAAGATGTCTGGCTGGGACTGAATCCTGACTATACCAGTGTGTGACCTTTACTTAATCACCTATTCTCATGGGGTTGATAGAATAAAATGAGACAATGAACATAAGGCACTTAGCACTTAGTAAGTGCTCAATAAATTCTATCTACCTACCGAGGTCACAGAAAAATTAACATAAAATTCTCTAGTATTTTCATGCAAATAGCCCGAAATCACTTGCTAAACAGCGTGGGGCAGCAAGGGTGATAAATCCCAACTGAGGGGCTTATATTTAGGGAATTCCTAATTGCACTATTTTGTTTAGGGAAGACCTTGTTCTAGAATGAACTTTGATGAAATAAATTAATTAAATTGGTGAAGTATTTCTTCACTACTTACCTGTCATTTGCAAAGCAATACAGGAGATAAAGGATAATATAAGACATAACCCTTCCTTCAAGAAACATAGAATTCAGGATACTTAGCTGCAGATAATACAAAGTGACTTGGGTTAAACTAAACAGAACAGGCATTTATTAAAATGATATTGAACAGCTTACAATAGACCAGAAAGTCAGGTGTGGAAGCTATGAAGTCAGGAACAATTCCCACAATCACAGCACAGAACAGTTGTAGTGAAGTGGTCAAGGCACATCCACTAGGTTGAGGTACTACAGTTCTCACTGCAGTTCTTAGAGCGACTTGTGCCCCTAAACATTTCCACCTATCCACTGCCGTGGCTCCTACCTTTCTTAGGCTGGGTTCTCCCAAAGTCATTGGTTTTCATGGCACAGGATTCCAATTCAAAGTTATAGGATTGGTAGTACCCTACTCTTGCAATCACCTTCTAGTTGCACGTAAGGCTGAGAGAATGTGAGGCTTTTTCTGCTTCTGTAGGGGAGGTTCGCTCTATTTCATAAAGTAGGTGATTATTAAAATCTAGTGTTCATATATGGGCAGGCAAAGAAAATAACCAAGTCCACTGAAAGCATACAATTCAACAGTTAGGATTTAACAAATATAGAATTCTCAGAAATAAATTATTTATAATACAAACAGGAATATATTCATTTTATGTTAAGGATATAAACAAAGAAACAATGGTTAGACATGGGCTCTAAAATCAGATCAGGGTTCATATCTCAGCTTGGCCACTCTGCTCAATGAGTACTGCCTGACTACATTCCTCACTTTTGCCTATAGTTCTCAGTGTGATCCAGGCTCTGACAATCAGATACACTTGCTGGAGACCTGAATTCAGAACTCGAGAGAGAGGTTCAGCATTTAACACCTTTTATTGGTACATATTATGTGAAAAGCAGTATGCTCTTGGTCTAGCAACTAGGACAGTGGCTCTTTAGTTCAGTAGGCAGCCATAATACTCTGGCAGGAACAATGACTGCCAGGCCCCACCTGTGATTGCAGGAATTATACATAAACGCTCAGTCTAGAGTCTGTTCCTTCAGTCTTCCCTAGAATTCAGCAAGCCAAATAAGTCTCTTTCTCTTTAAACTAGCTACACTGGATTCTGTTTTCTCCAACTACATATTGACCTGCTAACCTGTTTGTCCTTTTGTAAGTTACAAAACCTCATTAAGGCACCACATCCTCATTTGTAAAGAATAAATAATATTAGTAGCTTCCATATGAGGTATTTAGCTGAGATCATGTATGTACATACACAGCACCATGTCTCATACAAAGTAAACATTTTAATAAGTGATAGTTATTATTATTGATGATATTGAACATGATAACAATAAATATAATAATCATGGTACTGGCTACAGTGGAGGTGGGAGCAGGGACCGAAGGTAAAATCTGGAAACTATCAAGAAGAAAAGGGTATTAGATTTGCAAAAACAAATCAAGAGTATTGAAACCCCTCTGAAGGGAAAATATCTTAAGTGGTAACACAGGGAGCTAGATTCAGGAACTGAGAAAAGTCAGTCTGAGTTATAATTCACTGGGCTGCAACTATGTAACAAAACAACATGAGTTTTCTGGAAATGCTTCAAGGAAGGTCTGTGGGTGTATTTAATCCTCTGGCTTATGATGTTCACATCAGGTTTCAAGAAGCTCTCTCCAGCTTTCACTTAAAGTGCTAAGAAAGCCACAAATGTGGCATTTTCACTTAATTAGGACCAAGTATAAGTTGAAGCCCAACCAAAAAAGAGACAATTTTTGCTGACAGCACTACTGGAACCTTTCCTGATCTAAAGGAGAACCAAGTAAACAAGTTTGTACACCCACCACCCTTCCCCCATGAGCTCTGCATTAGAAAAATTTATAATATACAGTGAGCACCTAAACTGCATTTTAGTTTTAATGGGAGATTTCAAAGCATGGGGGAAAAAATGAGCATTAAAAACACAAAAGAAAGTGGCCATCAATTTCAGAAAGTTAAATACACATAATGCAGTGTTTTCAACAGAGCCGCATCCAACACTCTGTCACCAGAGACTTAGGAGTTCATTTAGTCTTTAAGAAAACATTCCATCTTTAAGAACCCATTATGGAAATCAGTTTCCTTTTTATTTCTCCTTGCTATTTTTTTTAAATTTTTCTTTTTTTAAATTTCTTTTCAGGGTTCCAGAATTCATTGTTTATGTACCATACCCAGTGCTCCATGCAATAGGTGCCCTCCATAATACCCACCACCAGGCTTCCCCAACCTCCCACCCAGCCCCCCGCCCCTCCCAAACCCTCAGTTTGTTTCTGAGTCCACAGTCTAGAGCTTCCCTATGACCCTGCAATTGCACTACTGGGTATTTACCCCAAAGATACAGATGTAGTGAAAAGAAGGGGCATCTGTACCCCAATGTTCATAGCAGCAATGGCCACAGTCCCCAGACTGTGAAAAGAACCAAGATGCTCTTCAACGGACAAATGGATAAGGAAGATATGGTCCATATATACAACGGAGCATTACACCTCCACAGAAAGGATGAACACCCAACTTTTGTATCAACATGGGTGGGACTGGAAGAGATTATGCTGAGTAAAATAAGTCAAGTAGAGAGAGTCAATTATCAAAAGGTTTCACTTATTTGCGGAGCATAAGAAATAACAGGGAGGACACGTGGAGATGGAGAGGAGAAGGGAGTTGGGGAAATTGGAGGGGAAGATGATTCTTGCTGTTTTTTGAGTTGCAAGCTGAGCCTGTGCCAATGCATCCTAAACTTTATACCTGTGCTTACAACACAGTCAGAAGGTGAGCAGCTCCTTAGCTCTGGGCTCCTTTAGTTACCAAGTCAGCTTAATACTGGTGAAGGTGGAAGCCTTTGTGTTTAATTTGCCTGGGTTTGGCACAGCATTTATATTAATGTATACAGGGCAAAAACCTAATAAAGGGCTGAGTCTACTGCTTAATAATTTCTCCCCAAATTCTCTGTATCTAAAACTCTAGATTCCAAAATTACCTGTTAATTCATGTGGAAATCTTGATCACTGCCAGGATAACATGGTCTACCTGCATTCGACCTTTTTGGCTAACATTTACTAAGCTATGCATACACACTCTCTAAACTTCTTCCCTTTGCACACCATGGCTGAGATGGCCTAATGGTGCCTTGAGGGAAATGAACAAAACAGGCAGATTCTCACCTGTAAGACTGGGAGATATTAATCTGATAACACCGTGAATTGTGCTTCCTTCCTTTCTTTCCTTTTTTTTAAGATTTTATTTATTTGTGTGAGAGAGAGAGAGAGAGAGAGAGCGAGCACAGGCAGACAGAATGGCAGGCAGAGGCAGAGAGAGAAGCAGGCTCCTTGCCGAGCAAGGAGCCCGATGTGGGACTCGATCCCAGGATGCTGAGATCATGACCTGAGCTGAAGGCAGCTGCTTAACCAACTGAGCCACCCAGGCGTCCCTGTGCTTCCTTTCGGTTTGCCCACTTAGGAACAATAAAATAATGGTTTCCTTTTCAGTTAAAAAGATGTACTTCACTTTTAATGCCCTGTGGCTTCCTTTTACATTAAGTGTTTTGAAATAAGGATATATATAAAACCATAACAAAAGACTTTAAATATATACTTTCTGTAATGTAGTTATTCAACTTCTTTGAATTTACATTTTTTTTAAAAGATTTTATTTATTTATTTGACAGAGAGATCACAAGCAGGCAGAGAGGAAGGCAGAGAGAGGAGGAAGCAGGCTCCCTGCTGAGCAGAAAGCCTGATGCAGGGCTTGATCCCAGGATTCTGAGATCATGACCTGAGCCGAAGCCAGCGGCTCAACCCACTGAGCCACCCAGGCGCCCCTGAATTTACTTTTTATATTTATATTATTTTATATTATTTACTTTTTATATTATTCCAGACTTTTTGAAATGAAAGAAATGTTCTATATACTTGCACTGTTTAGTATGGCAGGAACTAGTCACCTGTGGCTACTGAACACATGAAATATGCCTAGTGAGACTGAGGAACTAAATTTTTAGTTTTTAAAATTTTAATTAATTTAAGTTTAACATGACATATTGCATTATACAGAGGATCTATATATACATATATGTATTTATATATATATGTATGTGTATATATAGACATATATAAAATCTTGATTGTATTTGATGATGAGTAGCTTCAATCAAACACAAATTATAACATTATTAAAAACAGCAACATAGTGGAATTATTTTGTGTTCTACAATTAGGAACTGGTTAAATAAATTATGATTCAGCCACAGGTGGAATACTAGACAGACACGAGAAATTATGAGAGGATTTCAGAAATTGGGACATTTGTGGTATGCTATTAATTTTTAAAATGAGGTTAAAAATTGAATATGTAGTTAAAAATTGAATATGTGTATGAGGAAGGAGAATTCCAACTTAAGATTGCATATTTACCTTTCCAGCCTTCTTGCAATCTCATAGAAATAACTGTAAGGAGAAGGAATGGTAAAAATCTGTAATAGCACTATAAATTACAGGAAAGTATTACATCCATGCGCTGGTAATTTTGAAAAATGTACAAAAGTTAGAATGTAGATGAGGTCATACAGACAGCGAAAACCACAAGAACAAGTTTTCCATGACAAGTGCCAAGGAGAGGGCTGATCTTTCCACTGAAGTCCCAGAGTAGTGTGGTCTTTACACCTGCAGCATTATTATTGCCAGCAAATGTGAAAAACGCAATCCTGAGACTAGCTTCAGACCCATTTTAGTTAGAAATTCCAGGGATGGGACACAGCAATCTGTGTTATTTAGCAAGCTCTCCAGGACATTCTCATGCTGGCTCAAGTGTGAGAACTGTGCCCTTACAGGACTCTCTTGAACTTTGTTCATTGTCATCACCTGCAGAACTTTTTAAAATGACTGATTCAATAGGTCCGTGGTGTGGCCTATTCATCTGGATTTTTAAAAGCTCCCCAGGGAATCTGATGTTCAGGAAAATTGAGAAGCTCTTCCTTAGAGAATTTGCAGACTTGGGAAGTTCACAGAGTAGAAGCCACCATGCCACCAACGGGCAAGTTCCCTTGCTTCTCGTGACTGCTCCTGAGATAATGCTGGAAGAAGGTCCCTTAAACAGAGAAGGAGGTGCCTGGGTTTCTAGTTTAGATACTGGGCTGAAGAGAGAATCAGTACAAAGCCCCGAACAGCCCTGGGTACTGCTACAAATGGAGGGAGGGAAAAAAAAAACACAAAGATAAATTGTTGTTCCATCAGATCTTTCTAGGAATGAAAGGGTGAAATAATGTAAGGTGCTTAAGCCTCAGATGAGCCTTGGTTCCCTGTGAGCAATCTTAACCCACTCTCTTAAAGGGGGAAGCTGCCTGCTCAGCATACCCGTTCTCCTGTCTCCATTCTCCTTATTCAGGCGAGAGGCTGACTATGAGAACAGCCATATAAAAGTGCTAAGAAAACTGTATCAGTTCAGAAAACCTATATCAGTACCTTGTTGGTCAAACTAGCCCTTTATTTACAAATATGAATGGACTGCCAAGATCAGCAGACTTACAAGGAAAACTATCAGCATAACAAAAGAAGGGCCACAATAAATAAACATACATCATCACAAAAGGAATTAGAAAGAGGAAGAGAGCAGAAGAAAACTTGGAAAATAATTTAAAATGATATCCTTAAAATAAAAAGGGCATTCCATAAAAAAACAAGGGACTATCAAAAATGAGTAATCAAAGAATGAGAAAGAGTTCTTAGAAATTGAGAAAAGGATGGCCAAAATAGAATAACACTAATGATAATTTCTTTGGAATAAAATAAATATTAGTAATCTGGAAGATAAAAATCTACAAATTTTATTTCAGAGCCAAGGCTGATAAATGTGAGAGACCCAAGGTCTATCCGTGGGAATTCCAGAAGGCAAAAATATAGACTACCAAAAGAGAAAATTTAAAATGTGAATAAAATCAAGATTTCTCTTTGGGGGAAACAAAAATCTTTAGATGGAAAGCGTTCAATATTCTCACTTTTCATACTCTACATTAAAGTGTACCCTTTATATCTAAGTCAATTCTTTACTTTCTCATATGGAAGAATTGAAAGAACAGAAGTCCTAAAGTCCAGATACAGAAGATTACAAATAATATCTTCACAAGATGCCAGAATTTATTTTTTTTTCTTTTTTGTTTTTTTGATGCCAGAGTTTCTAAATACACATCCTAGCATTTGTTTATTGTTAAAAAGGAATAATAATTATTAAGCAGTGATCACATTCCAGCCAAGTGGCACACAGCAAGGAGGGGGAAACAAATCCTCCACTTTTACACTGCTAGATACAATTCAAGAAAATACCAAAATGGGACAGTGATGCAAATTAAATTTGAATGCAGTAACACCACAGAGCATTTGCAGTGCTGTTTGATTTTCTCTAGATAAATAATTATGACTAACTCCCACTGGAATGTCACAGGAATATTTTTTTCCAACTTGAGTAATTCTAGGATCACCTAAAATACTTGGTAGCTTCATGATTTTAACATCTACCCCCACCCGCCGCCACACAGACATATGCACACATACATTCTATTCTGCTGTGATGATTCTTTTTTTTTTTTTTAAGATTTTATTTATTTATTTGACAGACAGATCACAAGTAGGCAAAGAGGCAGGCAGAGAGAGAGAGAGAGGAGGAAGCAGGCTCCCTGCTGAGCAGAGCCAGATGCGGGGCTCGATCCCAGGACCCCAGACCATGACCTGAGCCCAAAGCAGAGGCTTTAACCCACTGAGCCACCCAGGCGCCCTGCTGTTATGATTCTTAAAGCCTTAATGAGATCAAAACCCTCAAGGGAGTTCTAAATTTTTTAGAAAGGCAGGGAAATGTGGGGGTCTTAGCCTTAATCCTCACACTACCATTGAGTGTGTGAGGAAATTTGAGAAAAGAAAGATTGCTAGATAAATAACAACAGACCATCAGCAAAACACACATAGCATCTACTTAAAATCTTAGCCAGCATCTGATTTTCATCTTTTCCTAAATAGCACTGCCCCCAGATGTATATGCATATGGGATCTGCATCTTCACAGAAACCAAGTTCGCCTAATTGTCCTTTAACTAAAGTCCTACATATTTTTGCTGGTGCCAAGTAACCATCAACACAGAGCTCCTTAGAAATCATATAATCCCATCACTTGCCCAATGCAAGAATTGCCTTTTTACCAGAAAATGTTTTTACAGCATTCAACAACCTGCTGGATTTTTACCAGGTTTAACTGCTATGAATTTTTCTTTTTTTAAATATTTCAGTCCAAAATTGCCTTTTGGCATCTTTTGTCATTAGCCTCGTTTTGCCCTAGGAGCAGACTGCTCTCTTAATAGGAAATGCTGTAATTTTTTGAAAACAGCTGTCCCATTCAAATACTGCTACTCTCCCTGGGTTTCTGTTCCTCGAGGTAAATGTACTGGTAAATTTCTTCTACTGGTTCATCATACTCCATGGTTTACCTACCATTCATATTTTGTTTATTCTGACTGCTAAATATTCCACTTAAAATGTTGTGACTCTAATTGAGCACAATATTCCAGGTGAAATTGATAATGATAACAATAATGGTATAAAGATAACAGCTGCTACCTAGGGAAATACCAGTACAAGAATAGCACAAAGCTTTCTGTCTTGATTATCTCATTACCTTTAAGGTATTGCAATATAGTAGAGATGAGAAACCATAGCTTGAAAAAGCCAAGTGACCTATCTGGTTAGCTTGAGGAATCAATACCAGAAAGCTACCTGTATCCAATAAATGACCTCTCATCCACTATACACATTAACTCAGAATCCTATCCAATCACTACTGCCTTTGTGATGAGTATTTTGAATCTAATGACATATTCTAAGGTGCAATCAATTTTCACTTTAGGAGTGGAAGAACACTGCTCTCTAAGTTCTTAAAAATCACATATGTATATTCACTAAAATATTGACCAGTACATAGCATAAACTATATCCAAAATATATTAACCTGTGCCATAGTAAATATAGATTCAATACCTTAGTTTGTTTAAATGTATCAATCTATATTGACCTCTTTAATAAGGATTATTTTCAATAAAGTTGTTGAAAGAAAATAGAGCATTTATTCATTCAATAACCTAACAGCAAGCTGTTTTATATAATATCTAAATTGGAATTCAATAAGACAACAACTGGCACATTTTTATTTCCTCATTTCCTTAAAGCATGGTGACTTTCTCGGGGAAGAAGAGAGACCTGAGCCAACACACTCTCACTCATTCATGGATGTGTTTACTACATTGATTGCAGAGACTTTAGATGGTCAGCAGGTGATGACTTTCTTCTCTGGTCAGTTTAAAATATTAGCAAAATCACAAATAAATTATATTTTAAAATGGACTGCATTTTCATTTCATCTAAGTACAGTGTCAAAGAGCTTTTAAATCTCCCTCTTTTGATTTTGAAGTTAGCTATTAATTCTTTTCCCTGTGACAGAAGTAGAAGAAATTAATTTGCATTTTAGACTGTAGGCACAGCTGGCTGAGACATTCTGTGAGTAATAGATAGCCCTACAGATAATGAGACTTACTTATAATGTAAAAGCAAGAGCTAGAATAAGATCTACAAAAATTGAGAGGGGCAATGTTTTGAGTGTCTCTTTGGCTGGATTTACAAGATCTCATAGTTAGGTCAAACCTGTGGTAGTACAGGAATCTTTAAATATAATATAATCAGGCTATAACAATAATTAATTACCAAAGTTACTGCTCATTAGATGACTACCATGTACCAAGGAAAATGCTATATTCTTTATCTTAATTAGCTCATTTAATCCTCAAACAACCTGATGTGGTAGATATTATTATTCCTATTTTATCTATGAGGAAACTGAGGTTCAGATAAATTGGGTGACTTCCCTGACATAATGTAGGTATTCAGAGACTCTGAGAGGCCAGCAACAACTGGTTTCTGATACTGCCACAAAGGGAGTATTGGTTTTGTTTTTTTGTTTTGTTTGTTTGTTTGTTTGTTTTTTTGTTTTGTTTTTTCGTATCCTAAAGGGAGATGCCTGACTGGCTATCCTAGTGAACACCTGGCATAGCCCTGTGAGCTGCTGGGAAAGTTCTAGATTCTCTAATTTACTATAGATAGCACCAAAGCTGAGACTGATGGAAAAACCAACAATATTCAAAATAAGGGCATTAACCTTATTCTCTGAGACCCTGAGGCTGTCCAATCCAAGTCACCCAGAGATAGACTGAGATAAAATCATATCAACAAATGGGGGAAAAAAGAGAAGCCTTTGGGGTTTTGGCAATGTGAGCATCCTGCCAATAGGTCTAGTTGAGAGAATTCCATACTCCCATTTACACAAGTGTTTCACATGCCCCAGGTGAGGAACCTGGACATGGGGTTAAGGAGTATAAGACAATCTTACCCTTCTAAGTAGGGGAGAGAGACCATGTCTCTCTAGCTGATATTGATATGGTAGCTAATTTGGCTCAGAATATAAGAGATCAGCTCTCTAAAAATTCCCATTTCAAAGATACATAATACTCTCCTTGCCCCTTTTGCACTATTTCTCATTTCTGGATGGAACATATATTTTTAAAGATATTATTTATTTATTTGACAGAGCGAGACAAAACAAGAGAGGGAACACAAGCAGGGGCAGGGAGAGGGCTTCCCGCTGAACAGGGAGCCCGATGTGGGGAGGCCGATGCAGGGCTCATCCCAGGACTTGAGCCAAAGGCAGACGTTCAATGACTGAGCCACCCAGGTACCCCTGGATGGAACATACTAAATAGCTTTGCAGTAAGCTCAATCCCAATACCCCTCACTCAGAATCAAATTATATTATTTTCTCTGACATTAAACCAATATACTAATTGCTGACATAGAGACAAGGTAATAATGATTTAGTAAAGCCACTACGATGGCCATTGGCACTTGAGCGAGGTAGGGAGGAAGGGCAGTAAGGAGGGGAATGAGGAAGAGAAGAAGGAAGGTAAGGAGAAAGGTAGAGGCAAAGAGGGAGGGGAGACGGTGAAGGAAAATACATGAATGCCTAGATCTTCCTTAATGGAAAGAAACAGTTAAATAAGGTCTAATGTCAGACATAAACTTCAGAGTTACTTGTTTAAGGGACAGGATCCTAAATTCATTTCAAGAGGCTTAATTACTTAACTACCTACTTAAAATAGCAAGACCTGCATATCATATATTTTCAATATGACACCATATTTTTTTACCATTCATTCATATTCATTCATATAGCCATGATTTGCTGTCTGGCTAAATATGAATAAGTTTCAATTTTTTGTAAGTATAGGATATTTTCTTGACTTCTACAGTAGGGATCTTCCTATTAATCTTGTCCCTACAAAATCAGTGGCTTTAAATGCTAAGCCAGCTATCAATTACGACATCAGCACAGAGCCATTATTCCTCAGTGCCTGTACGATCTTGGGCAAATCACTTTACCTCTTTGAGTCTGTTGCCTTAGATGTAAAGACAGGAATATTAATATCTGCCTATGAACTTTTAGCTAAAAATGCTCATAAAAGACAAACAGGGTCATTATATAATGATAAAGGTCATCATATAATAATTATATAAATTAATCACAAAGATATAATAATTGTAAACATTTATGCAACATTGGAGAACCTTAATATATAAAGAAACAAACTATTAGCTACAAGAGATAAATGGAATACAATAATAGATGGGGACTTTAATAACCCCCTCACAACAATAGATTGTCCAGACAGACATCAATAATAGATTATCCAGACAGACATCAATAAGTAAACAGTAGATTTGAACAACATTACAGACCAAATGAAACAAAAAGACATACAGAACATTCTATCCAATAGCAACAAGATACATATTCTCTTAAGCACGCACACAATATTTTCTAGGCTAGATCATATGTTAGGTCACAAAATAAGCCTCAAAAAATTCAAGAAGACAGAAATTATATCAAGGGTCTTTCCTGATCACAAAGGTATGAAACTAGAAATCAATAACAGTAAGAAAGCTGGAAAATGCACAAATGCATGGAAATAAAAAAAAATCCTGAACCATCAATAATTTTTAAAAGAAATAAAAAGGAATCAAAAAAATATTAAGGCAAATGAAGCAGAAACAATATATCAAAACTTATGGGATGAAGCAAAATTGTTCTGAGAGGAAAGTTTATAGATACAAACATGTATCAAGATAAAAGAAAGATTTCAACCATTATATCTCAATAAACTAAGAAAAGAATAAACTAAGCCCAAAGGTAGCAGAAAGAATGAAATAATAAAGATTAGAGCAGAAATAAATGAAATAGAAACAAAAGCAATGAAAAAAGAGTATAAAAGAAAACAAAATTCAGAGTTCATTCTCTAAAAAGGTAAACAAGATTGACAAATCTTTAGTTAGACTAACTAAAAAAAGAGTAAACTCAAATAAATAAAGTTATAGATGAAAGAGGAGACATTGCAACTGATACCACAGAAATACAAAGGATCAAAGTGACTATGATGAAGAATCATATGCAAATAAATTGGGCAACCTAGAAGAAAGTAATAAACTCCTAGAAACATACAATGTAAGAGGACTGATTCATGAAGAACTAGAAACTATGAACAGACCAATAACAAGTAAGGAGATTGAATCAGTTCTTAAAAACTACTCAACAAAGAAAAAACCCAGAACCAGGTGTTTTCACTGATGAATTTTACCAAATATTTATTTATTCCCAAAAATTTAAATAACAATTAATATCAGTCCTTCTCAGACTTTTCTAAAAAGTTGAAGAGAAAGGAATGTTCTCAAACTCATTTTACAAGGTCTGGACTACCCAGACGCCAAAGTCAGATAAGAATACTCCAAGAAAATTACAGACTAATATCCCTGTTACATATAGATACAGAATTCTCAACAAAATACTAGCAAAACAAATTCAACATCACATTACAAAAAAAAAAAAAAATGATATACCATGAGCAAGTGGGATTTGTCCCTGGGATGTAGGGATGGTTCACTATATATAGATCAATAAATGTGACACATCAAATTAATAAAATGAAAGATAAAAATCATCTCAATAGATGTAGAAAAAGCATTTGAGAAAATCTAACACCCTTTCATGATAGGAATTCTTGACAAATTTGGTATATAAGGACTGTACTTCAACATAATAAAGGCTATATATGACAAATCCATAGCTAACATCATACTCAATGGTTAATGATTAAAAGTATTTCCTCTAAGATCAGGAACAAGACAAGGGTACCCACTCTCAGTGCTCCTGTTCAGCATAGTACCGAAAGTCCTAGACAGAAAAATCAGGCAAGAAAAAGAAATAGAAGATATCCAAATTGGTAAGAAAGAAGTAAATTTTTTTGTTTGCAGATAACATGATCTTATGTATAGAAAACCCTGGAAGACAGTTAAAAATCTGCTAGAACTAATAAACAAATTCAGTAAAGATGCAGGATACAAAATAAACATACAAAAATCAGTTGCATTTCTATATACAAACCATGAACTCTAAAAACAAAATAAAGGAAACAATCCCATTTATGATAGTATCAAAAACAATAAAATAGTTATGAGTAAATTTAAATGAGAAGGTAAGAGATCTGTACAATGAAAAGTATAAGACATTGATGAGAGAAACTGAAGACATAAATAAATAGCAATAGCTTAAGTTCACATATCTGAAGAATTAATATTATTTACATGTGTATATTACCCAAAGCCACCCATAGATTTAACACATTCTCTATCTAAATTCCAATGTATTTTTACAGGAATAAAGCCACAAATAATCCTAATATTTGTATGGGACCACAAAAGACTTAGAATAGTTAAAGCAATCTTAAACAAGAATAATAAAGCTGGAGGCATCACACTTCCTGATTTCAAACTATACTGCAAAGCTATAATGATTAAAACGGTACAGTATTGGCATAAAAACAGTCACATAGACCAATGGAACAGAAATAAACTTTCAGCTCATGAGAGTTTGGTCATGATGAGCTATGGTCAGTTCATCCTTGACAAGGAAGCCAAGAATACTCAATGGGAAAAAAAAAAAAAAAAAAAGTTTCTTCAGCAAATGGTGTTGGGGAAACCGGATATATACTTGCAAAAGAATTTGTATCAGGAAAATACAAATCAAAACCATAATGAGGTATTACTTCACACTTTTTAGAATGTCTATTATCAAAAAGACAAGAGAACAAGTGTTAGCGAGAGGTGAAGAGGAGAGGAAGAGGGCACGAGGGAAGCTCGTGCTCAGATTGTGAGGATGTAAATGGTACAGACCCCATGGAAAACAGGATGGAATTTTCTCAAAAAATTGAAAGTAGAACTATCTATCAACCAGCAATCCTTCTTCTTGGTAAATAGATGAAGGAAATGAAATCTCTATATCGAAGCGATATCTTCTCTTCCATGTTCATTGCAGAATTATTTATAATAGCCAAGACATAGAGATGACCTAAGTGTCTACTGATGAACAGGTTTTTAAAAATGTGATCTATGCATACAATGGAATATTCAGTCATAAAGGAAATCTTGTCATTTGCGACAACTAGATAAAACTTAAGTGGGTATTTTTAAAGATTTATTTATTTATTTGTGGGGGGAAGGGCAGAAGGCGAGGAAGAGAGAGAATCTCAAGCAGACTCTGTGCTCAGCATGAAGCCCGATGGAGGGCTCCATCCCAGAACCCTGGGATCATGATCTGAGCCTAAACCAAGAGTCGGGCTCAACCGACTGAGCCACCCAGGCACCTCAAAACTTGAGGTAATTATACTAAGTGAAATAAGTTAGAGAAAGACCAATAGTATATGATGTTATTTATATATGGAATCTAAAAATAAATACTAGGTCATAGAAACAAGGGGTAACTTGGTGGATGCTGGGGGAGATGGCTGAAGGTGGTTAAAAGGTTACAAGTGTTCAGTTAAAAGATGAATAAGGTTTGGGTATCTACAGAATAGTGATTATACTTAACAACTACGTATTTCATACTTGGAAGTTGCTGAGAGAGTAGATATTTCTCAACACATACACACAAACACACACAGGGTAATTGTGTGAGATAATTTATGTGTTAAGTAACCCTATAGTGGCAATCATTTCACCAAATATAAATTATGGCATTATACATCTTAAACTTACACAATGTTATATATATCAATTATATTTCAGTAAAGCTGGGGAAAAATGTTGTTAGAAGGATAACTGAATTGAAATAAGAAATATAAAAGCCCCTTTATTAAAATTTAAAGTTTCTAAAAGTCTGAGGAATTATCATGTTAATTTTAAAAGATTCATATCAGAATTATAATTTAATTACTTTAAAATACCTAGGTGTTGCCTGTGCCCTTAGGCATCAGTTCTTTAAAATAAAAAGTTCTTTTACTTACCTGAGGGGGTTGCAAACAGCTCAAATGAAATAACAACAGTGCAAGTGCTTTAACTATGTGCAAAATTATGATTATTTAAAATTCCATTCAAATTCCATTATGAAAAATTATCTTACCATAAAAATTTAATATTAGTACATGGCAATCTACTTAAAAAAAACACACACACACACATCCTTACACCAACAATTTGAAACAACCAAAGAATTTGGACTTTGAAGAACATTCTACTCTTAAATTGCATCATAAGTTATGAAAATGCAAAGTTATCCCAAAAATACTTACATAAAAATAATCATCAAAATCCTACAGGCCAATTTCATTCAATAGTTCCTTATTGCAAAGATCAAATGTGAAAATAATGATGATTTAGTAACAAATATGAAATCAAGTTCTTAAAAATGCATGTAAATGTAATTATCTCTGCAAGGTTTTTTTTGTTAAATGGACAAAATACCAGCAATGTGCCATAAATGCTTGTATTTCCTCTCAGAGCAATAACTTAGAGTTGGACTCCTTGTCACAGCTAGAGTTCCTCATAACAGCTGAGATATCCTATCTGCACAGCAGTCAAGTTACTCATTATCTAGAATGCTGGATATAAAATCATCAGCTTCCAATTGTTTCATGGGATGAGGTACGAAAACATTGCAAAGAACTGACAAAAAGAGATTCAAAATCCCATTTTATCTCAAATGACCTCTGAGTGTGATCTCCAAAAAGGAGACAGGGACAGGTTATGAAATAAATCAATGTTTTTGCTCACCCAATAGGGTAGGTGAAACTGAGGGTTTTAGGGAGTGGTGGGGGTGGTGACCCTGGTGGTGGGTATTATGGAGGGCACATATTGAATGTAGCACTGGGTGTGGTGCATAAACAATGAATTCTGGAACACTGAAAAAAAATTAAATTAAAATTAAAAAAAAAAAAAGAATCACCCTGAAACTGTGGCCCAGAAAAGCAACAACACTGCAAAACAGGTCAGCACAGGAAAGAAAATAAACATGCACATATACACCAATCTTGTTCATCATATGGCCTTCGGCAAGAATATAAAATAAATTTTAGACACTGAAAATCGTCCCTCAGAATAAAAACCATTCCACCAATCCACACTCTGGAATGTTTTGACTAGTCCAGAGACCACATTGATTTTGCAATTGCAAAGAGATAACGTTTATGAAAGGCAAAAACAATTGGGATTTCCTGTCTTAGCCTACCATCACCACTTATTTTCTCAACCCTACTGTGGCCCTGTGCACTAATTCCATTCTTTAAATGCCTGGAATAGCACTTGGTCTCCTTCTGAGGTCTTAGGGTCTTCCTTTTATTGCTAAATTATGTCTTCCCTTATATATCTCTCCCTGGGATTTAGAGATGAGACTAAGAGGTTGGCACATCACTGAGAAAAGATACTGTACCTCCATCCACCAGATTTACTATGGTAGCAAGACCTTTGTAGGACCTGTGGTCTGGACATGAACAAGAATAATCTTAAAGCAGTCTTCAGTCTAACTGCATTCTAAGAAAAACTTACAGCTTTCAATTTCCAAGGTGCAGTTTTGTTCATCCAGTGGGTACCGCCTTAAGTCCATCATGCAAGCAGCTGTGGTTGTAATTCTAGAAGAGAAATAGTAACAATATATACTGTTAGCTTGTCCATGGCTGGAGTTAGAAAAATTAAATCTAATATCAAATACGGTAGAACTGGGCCTCTAGGGGACAGATTTAGCCAAAGTTCTAGCAAAAAAAAATGGTGTAACAGCTTTGAATAACCATTTTCCTTTATAAGCCTCGGGCTGATTTATTTAAAAAAGAAAGAAAGAAAGACGGAACTAAATCAGTTTTTTCCCAGAGTGTAGTGTACTACCTGTTGTACCAAAGTCACCAGGGAGTGTTTGTTAAACGGGCAGTTTCCATGATTCAGAATGTCTTGGTGTAGGGAGGGATGGTCCCTGGGCTCTTTATTTTCTAGGCATCACAGGTGATTAAGAATATCAACATGGGTAATTCCTCTTCCACTCACAGTTGTTTCCTTCTCCCTCAAATCTGATCTTCATTAAATCTTGGCTTTGACTCATCATTTTTGACATTTCTAATGCATAGTATGGTATTTTGCAACTGCTTTAATACAACACACAATCAACCTTTCATATATTGCCTGATTTGCTCTGTGCTGAGTAATCTGATATTCTCATGACCTGTTAGAAAACATCCTCCTATGGGGCTGGAAGAGTGACTTATTTAAAACACCTGACACCTTTATTATTTTATCAGAGAGATACGAATATGTCCCTTTAATGTCTTTATATTCCTCTATCAAAATTTTTCAGTAATCTTTTATTGAAGACCTACTAAAATGAGTCAAAAAGCATGTAGTCCTAAATGATTTGTTAGTTTATATTTTTTCTTCCAGTATTCACATTTTTCCTTTCTACCTAGAACATGTGTCTTCCTGATCTTCACAAGCCTTCTCTTCTGATCCTTCAGGTCAAAAATCACCTCCTCTGAGAGAGGCTTTTCCCAAACAGCCCACCCAAAGTAGTTGCCTTAACTAACGTTGCATCTTACCTGTTTATTGCCTTCAGACAAGTATCACAATCTGAAATTATCTTGCTTTTTTTTTTCACTTTTAAAAATTTAAATTAGTTTCAGGTATATACCATAATGAATTAACCATTATTCAGCCATAAGAAAGGAATGAAATCTTGTCATTCATGACAACATGAATGGACCTAGAGAACACTATGCTAAGTAAAATAAGCCAGAGAGAGAAAGACAAATACCATATGATTTCACTTCTATGTGGAATATAATAAACAAAGCAATTTAACAAACAAACAACAAGAAAGAGAGAGAAACAAACTGATGATTGCCAAAGGGGAGGGATGCGGGGGATGGGAGATGGGGATTAAGAAGTAAAACCTTCAGTTTCTTTCTTCGATTTTTTTTTTAAGTACCATTTCTCTCAAGAAAATGTAAGCTGTTCAGGGGCACAGGCTTTGTTCTATTTATTGTAAGGCAATCAATAACATCTTCTGGATAAGAAAAAATTATAAAGAAGCAAGCAGTTCGTTTTATTGATTATAAATCTTTTGTTTGGAGGACTATCTTATTGCATAATTTCTCTTCTTTTTTCCAACTTATAATGTGCCTTAAGTTTTAGGGATTCTTCTTATATTTTTAACAGTAAATATATTTTAATCCATTTGATTAACATTGTGTATATAGTACTAGAGTTTATCTTATCATCAAGCTGATTGTTTCTGCTTTCTTTTTTTTTTTTTTAAGATTTGATTTATTGACTTGCCACAGAGAGAGAGAGCACAAGTAGGCACAGTGGCAGGCAGAGGGAGAGGGAGAGGGAGAAGCAGGCTCGTGACCCGAGCCAAAGGCAGTTACTTCACTGACTGAGCCATAGTGGCGCCCCTGTTTCTACTTTTAATGGGACTTACCAAATACTTATATTTTACAAATTCTAGAAATTATATAAAAACTAACATTCACATTTAACTATTAATTATATAACATTTAATTATTTACCAGGGGCTTAAAAATGACAACTTATTTTGGCTATAAAATATCTGACTGATTTTCTCACTGGTCTTTTTCTTTCTTTCTTTCTCTCCCTCTCCCTCTCCCCACCCCCCTACATGTAGTTACAGGATGATTGCTACTAACATACAGAAACCTGCATTATGTAGAAGAGAGATTTTTAAAGAAAATAAAATTATGTGTATGATAGTCATACCAAAACTTCCATGCTACTTTTGTAAGATAGCAGAAAAAATCCCTATCTTGAGAAACTAGAGAAAATCAACTTCATCCGACAGAATGAACACAAAGGACATTAAAGGTACAAGGGCACACATATGATAAAACAAAATAAGCAAGAGCCATAAGCAGATGCTCAACTGTGTAATTGGGGGTGAAGCTTTCAGTATATAGGTTGTGGTTTACACTTTTTGCGGATACATATTCATGGCAACTAACACCTGTGAACTGATGCTGTAAACACGAGTGCTGTGAACAAGAAAAATAAGTTGACTAATACTATTGTAGAAGAAATGAGTTTCTATCCATAGTTAAAAAATAAAATAGATGAAAATGTTTTAGTCGCAACATTTATATTTACACCAGTGTTTTAATTTTTTTAATGTCATGCTTTATAAAACAGAAAAAAATACACAGAAGTATTTTTCTAGTCTATGTTTATAAGGCATTTGTGTCTCCTATTGGGTTAAAGCAGAAACTCTGTAGACAAAGTATTCCACTTGGAGTCCTGTTCATACAGACCAGAATGAGTGAGCTGGGATGAGTCACTCAGATCCTGCCATACTTGGATGCTCCTGAACACTTGAAATAAAAACTTGTCATCCTAACTGGTTGTGAGATGATAAAAGCAAGAAGAGATCTGTAACTCATAAAATGTCCTGTAACTTTTGTTATGACCACCTGCTAATGAGAAGATACAGAGATAAGTCATTTGATCAGTGGCTGGTATGTGGAAATAAGCATATGTATATGTTTATATACATGAAGAGGTAACGAATACTCATATACCTATATTAAAAGTAAAGCGGAACTATAAAATATGATGTAAATAATATCCAAACATATAACTCTGCAAAAAGTATGCCATATATGTAGATAGAACTACATTCAACAGATTTTAATACAAGCTACAGACATGTGTAACAAACCTGCATCTTTACCACATGATGTGTCAGATCAGGAACTACATCTGTTTTTGTCTTATTTGTATTTAAGCACTTTGGCATGTCCCTAGTGTGTATCATTAACCCAAGATTAAAATAGTCATAATAATAATAAAATAAAGAGAAGAAAAAAAGAAAGCAATGGTCATAAGCATTTTCAAACTGAGAATATTGAAACAATTCTCTATATTAAGTGCCTCATTTAAATTATGTAAAAAAAAATCTAAAAGAACAGATTTATAGAAGAAGCTACTCATAAATGAATCTTATTTAGAAAAGCTTAATGATCAACATCAAAATCTATTCTTTGGAACTTTATGATTTATAGCGGTGCTAAGTTTCTCTAAAAATAAGTCAATACAACAAATATACTTAATGGGTTTTCATAAACATGCCTTTCTCAATCCTGATAAACATCATTAAGGGGCCTTAAATTACTCAACACTAGTACTAGGAGTCTTTGAAGTGAAGCAAGTAACTCATAATGCAGGTATTCTGATTAAATTTTAAGACCACTATGTAGAGATAGCTTTGTCTTTAATAACTGGAAGCAGTCAATGATGCTTTCAGAATTTACCTCATATACATGCCACAAATTTTCTCTAGTTACCTGTGGAAATATGCCTTTTTGGGGTTGAATACTATTGCATGATGAAAGCCACCTTTGGGGAATGTCAATATTCTGACTGGCCTATTCCAAAGGCCAGATCTTTGGAGAAATTTTATATTCCTTAGCCATTGGGCCCTGTCAACCATAAAATACTGACAGGGTACAATAAAATTATATATGTAACATGCCCTAAAACAGTCAGTAAAGGCACCTATAAAATCAGGAAATTCAATAGCTTTGTCAGCATTTTGCACAAAGCCATAACAAATATTTTACGGTGTCATTGCTTGAAACTTAATGATACTACATAGAATTCTGAGATTGAATTATGATCAAATACAGTTATTAAGTAATAATAAATGTCTTCACCTCTCAGCCAATAAGAGATAACTCAAAATAATAGTCAATGTGACATGTTTTTGGCCCTTTCAACAGACTCTTTTATTTTTTTAAGATTTATTTATTTATTTAAGAAGGGGGAGAGGGAGAGTGAGGAGGAGAAATAGAGGGAAAGGGAGAGTGAGTCTTAAGCAGACTCCATGCTGAACATGGAGCCCAAAGCAGGGTTCAGTTTCACAATCCTAAGATCATGACCTGAGCTCCAACCAAGAGTCACACACTTAACAAACTACACCACCCAGATGCCCCACAACAGACTCTTCAAGATGAGCTACCAGCACTAGAATATATGGTCAAGCAAGTACCTTAACAGGTAAGAAGTTTGTCAGGATTTCAACCAGAGATAATAAGACAGTGACTGTGAACTTCTACTTTGATTTCTTTATCTAGATAACCACCTAATTATTCTATGCACACAAAAGTCTTTTTTTAATATCTTTGTATTTTTTAAGAAAACAGATGTCCATCTCCAACTATATTCAAAACGTGTTTTCCAATTCATAGCATGCTTTTATTTTATTTGAAATGTACATTTACTTAAAAGCCCAACTTCGTCTGATTACAAAGGATTAGGGAATCTTATAACATGAGTAGACATCATTACTAGAGAAAAATTACAATGTTAAAAACAACCAATGATCAAAAAATATGTTTATATATATTTTTTCTGGTTGTTTAATTAAAGACTTCAGGTGGGGGTGGGGGAAGACCAATATGCTGAATTTAAGCACGAGAGTACAAACTGAAATTTTGAAAAGTTCTAAAGAGCTCATCTGAGTCATTTCCCCAAAATGTACTTGAAAAGATTTGCTTCTGTACCTCCAAGCAGACGTGATATTATTTTGGGTCTCACAACCACTTTAGCTGAGAAACTAATTTCTCACATATATTCTTCTTGTGATATGCTCTTGCATTTTATAGAGTAGGTAAAGCAATGATACAAGACTTAAATAACTTCAGCTTTGCATTCTTGGTAGTAATAAACATACCTCATATTAACTGATAACTTACTGCATTCTAGACATCATCTAGTATTGCTTACATGTATCATCTCATGTAATACCAGTGTCCTATTTTTCCCACTTTATAGATAAGAAAATTGAGGCACAGAAAGGTAGAGTGTTTTTCTCTAACAGTCGCAGAGTGAGTAGTGGAGTTTCTATTTAAATCTAGGATGTTTGACTCCACAGCCCAGATACTTAGCTACCGTACTATAACTAACTAGCTAGTTGACCTTGATAAAGTCATAGCTTCTCCGGGGAACTGGCCGATTTCTGAAATCGCAAATGAGCTTGGAAATTCTGTAATCCTATGAAAATACATTGCATGTTCTGTGACCCTGTATATTTTGTAATTGTGTTTTACCCACACATTCAAATGCTGTATTTCACAGCTGTTCATTCTGTTTTAGTCAATTATGTAGATTAGCCTACCCCAGACAAGCAAAAACAGGCCTCTCCCCAAGGAGTCCCACTTAATATTCTCCCCTGATTGAAGGTCTCCCTCAGCATTTTTCTTCCAGCCTATGCTCTTGATTTACCTCCACAGAGTCCTGTTTAAATTAAAATCTCCAACACTCATGCATAATTGTTTTTAAAAGCTCTTTACAAGTCCTCATATAGAGTCACATGCGCTAGTACACTCAACTTTGTAATCACCAAAAAAAGTAAGATTGCTAGCAATCATGTTCCCATTTGATAAATCGTGCATTTGAGATTAGAGCTATTTGTACTGTTCTGCAGCTGTTTGGCCTTCTGTGACTCTTTGCTTTTCTGGAATCTTATCCTCTGTAAAGATACTGTGACCATTTTACACAGGTTTCTGCTACAAATCCTGGTGCTATTATCAAAGACATTTCCTTAAAATAACATGCCTGTAGAATCCAAACAGAATCTCACTTTGCAAGTATATAAATCCCACTCAATCAAAAATATTAATCAATATGGACATACAGTCTAAGCCTTTATTCTTCGGCAGTCAGTTGCTTGTTTACCAAGATTTCCCACATTACATTCTCGATGGTCTCATCTGCAAATTGTGGCTATTTCAGCAACGAGAATATGCTCCCTTCTTTCTAAATTATGTCTTAAAGGAAGTCTGAGTCCCTGAGAAAAAGTGATCCTTCTATTTTTTGACTCATAACCTTACCACTAAAATTTGATTTCAGATCAATGTAAGGGATTTAACTGAACTAGAGCCACTTACCAACTAGAAAGACATAGAGCTGGGACTCAGATGATCTCAACAGTGATTTTGTTTTGTTTTTGAAATTTAAAACAATATCCATGTATGCCAGAAACTTTTTGTTGCATTCATCCAAATACATTTAAAATGTTTAATTTTGATTTTTAACACATCGAGAATCATACCATTTCAGAATAAATTAATCAGTTTTATTCTAGTCTTTTATTTGTTTATTTGTTTCAAGAAAGCAAGTAGTTCACAGATGCTGACTTATAGCTAGCCAATGTCAGGCCGGGGTTACAACCTCACTTGGGTCTATTGCCATTTCTTCCAAACCCTTCCAGTACTACTTTATAATATAAACTACACATGCTGGATGTCTTCCTTTGCCTCTCCAGCTCCACCCTCCACCCTTCATCACCAGATTTTGTGGCCTTACAGACTAGAATGTTTGGATTTCATAAACTGTCTCCCTGATTCTCTGGCTTCAGGTTGGATTTGGCCCCTGGGGAGCAGAGCAGGAGTTTAGAGGAGGAAGGAGAGTGAGACCAGGGGAACTCACTCCTCGGCTCCATTCCTGTGGAACTTGTGTCCAGGTTCCCCTGCCCCTGCCTTATTCTCCCTCTTTATGTCTGGCATGCCAGGGAATGGATGGGAAATCTGATGATCCTATGTTGGGGATGGGAGAGCACTGTTCTTTTTATAAATTTCTCTTTTAATACATTGTCTTCAAATTATCCCATTTTTAGAGTGTTCTCTGTTTCCTGTTGGGCCCTTGACTGACAAACTATATTGTAGAAATGTACTTAAAATCTGAGGTTTTTTGAGTTAGACTGTCAAAAAAATTAGAAACATTTCATTCCTGGGCCCTTTGTCTAGGGATTTTAGGGATGAGGGAAAGAAGCTTCCCTCTACCTTAAATGAACTTCCCCCCTTCTATGACTACAGTCTCAGTTCATCACACCTAGGAAGCATTCTCCCTCCACCTTAGCTAAAGCAGCCCTAACTCCCCAACCCATTGGCCACTGTCATATTTCATTTTACTTCTTTATTTCATTATACTTGTCATTATCTGAAATTATCCTGTGTATGCATTTGTTTGTTCATTACTTTCTGTCTCCCTAGGAGACTCAGGGTCTATCTGAAGTTTGGTTTTCCAGTAGACCCTAAAGGAGACTTATCAAGCATCATCACCTATGAAAGAAAGGGAGAAGAGGAGAAGAGGCAGGACTGGACGCAAAAAGTGTCAGCACAGGATCCAGGCCTAATGGCATGGAAGTTCTGGAGGGAATATTGCCATCAGAGTACCTATATGAGCCTGACAGGGCCTTTAAACCTTTTCCCTCCCCACCACTGCAACACACACACACACACACACACACACACACAAACACACACACCTCCTTCCTTAAGCAACTGGTATTCAACATCTGAGGAAAAGACATACTATATGAAAAGCTCAGAGAAACACTTTTTTGTAGTAGATCCAGCTTTTAACGTACCATCACAACATATTTTCCCTGCAGTACATAGTTGCAACTGTGAAAACCTTAACCAGTAAAGTAAAATAGGCTTTACTGCAATAACAGTAACATAACTGCTGTTATGTTTCAAACATGAAAAACGAATTACAAAAATCTACCTCCTGTCACATACTGGCAATTCACCTTGTACTTCCAATTCCAATAAAATCCAGAAACACTGTGGTCTCTGGCTGTTCTGCCACTCTGATCTCCAATGGTAAAGATTTCCAACTAAATGACAGTTTTTCTATTTAAGAGTTAAGTTTTTTACATAAAATAGGCACCAGATGTGTGGAAACAATGCTTGACACCATTAGAAACCACAAATTTGTAGAAATACAGATTAAGCCATGATTATTATTGCTTATCTAATCAGCAAAAATGTAAAGGAATTATAATATTCAGTTTTATAGATTCTGCAGGGAATCTTATGCTGGTGGTAGAACTCAATGTAAATCAGTACAAACTTTCTGGGTGGTAATTTGATAACACTAATCAAAACCCCCAAAATAAGCAGCCTTTTTTCTTGAAATTCCACTTTAAGAAATTAATCGAAAATGAAATCATGTAAAACTATATACAAAGATGTTAAGTATGACTTTAAACTGGAAAAAAATAGAAACATTTTATACCTATAAATAATAACATAAGAATAATTAAATGCATTTTGATTTAGTAATATGATGCAATAAAAAGCACTTTGAGAAGAATGTGGACATAGAAAAGTGCTCTTGATTTTTTTCAGAGGCAAAAAAAAATTAGAAAACAGTTAAGTACAATCTCATATTTTCTTAAGGAGGTATACTGGTACACAATTAAATGGCTAAACATATACTAAAATAAATAGCGGAAATGTAGTTGGGTTTTGTTGTCTTATATTTTCTGTTGTTTCACCATTTTTCTGATGAATTAATGGTTGCTTTACTCTGAAAAATGTTAAGGTAATTTTTCCTGTCTGCTTTAGTCTTGACCAAGACTATTCATTATTACTCATTTACTCTATTTGCAGCAACATTTGTTCTGTATTGTGAATGTTTGATAATGTTCAGGATACTTAGATTCCATGGGTTGGAAATGTTGGTCAGCATGTTAATTGTGTCAAATATAGGTGCTTCAATAAATTTCCTATGCCATTAAAATGTTGGCAGAAATGTCATCATTTGATTATAAATTCTCAAGGTAGAAAGGATGATTAAATGATGTACAGATATACAAATAGCTTTCTGATGAGTGAATTTCTTTCATTAGACCGCTATAATTATTGTTGTAACTTGAACATCTCCAGTGACTTGGAATTCACTCTTTCTGAAAAGACCTTATTCCATCTTTGAAAAGCTATGATTACCAGAAAGTTTTTCTATACTTAACAGAAGTTTCAATTTCTTTAACTATAAATTGTTTTTCTATATACTTTGCAGTATTTTGTATAGGGAGTGTTTTTATTTTACTTAGTGATTCACTAAAGTTTTTGATGTTATTTTGTCATCAAAGCTATAAATCATTTACATTCTTGTTTCTTAAATTGCTTATGTTTAGACAGTCCCTCTCCATCCTAGGATGAGATAAAGATTTTTTTCTACATTTCTGTTTCACAGTTTCAAATTTTATAGTAATTCTTAAATCCATTGGGAATTGTTACTGATATACTGTATGCACTGAAGACATATTTAAGATTTTTCATGGAAAGAATGGGCTATTACTTTTTGACTAGCAAATTGTCATTTTTTTAATGTCATAAGTGGTAAAAATATGGATAAAGTAGAATTCTCAAATTGCTGATAAAACATAAATTGATTCAAACTTTATAAAGGGCAGTTTGGTTATCAGAACCTTTCACATACTGGCCAGTAGTTTTGCTTTTTGGAAATTTATTGAGGAAAACAGAGAAGAGGACAAAGAAGCATGTACAAGGATATTCATCCTTGCGTGACACATCATTATAAGGCATGGAGAACACAGCAGCTGGTAATAAAACTCTCATACACATGAACACAGAGATCAAGAATAAGCACTTTGATCTTGATGAAATCCCAGTAGTTCATTTTTTCCCTTGCTTCCCTTGCCTTTAAGAAATGAAATCTTGCCATTTGCAACAACGTGGATGGAACTAGAGCGTATCATGCTTAGCGAAATAAGTCAAGCAGAGAAAGACAACTATCATATGATCTCCCTGATATGAGGAAGTGGTGATACAACATGGAGGCTTAAGTGGGTAGAAGAAGAATAAATGAAACAAGATGGGATTGGGAGGGAGACAAACCATAAGTGACTCTTAATCTCACAAAACAAACTGAGGGTTGCCGGGGGCAGGGGGTTTGGGAGAAGGGGGTGGGATTATGGACATTGGGGAGGGTATGTGATTTGGTGAGTGCTGTGAAATGTGTAAACCTGGTGATTCACAGACCTGTACCCCTGGGGATAAAAATATATGTTTATCAAAAATAAAAAATTAAAAATAAAAATAAAATTAAAAAAAAAAAAAAGAATAAGCACTTTGGAAATGACCAAGGAGTCTTGAGCTCAGGTCTTGATTCTGTGTTTTGCTGTGTTTCCTTGAGCCAGCATATGAGGAGGAACTTCTACAAAGCAAAAGGTCCTTCTGAATCTGGAAAATTATTTATTCAGAATTCTACAGAAACATGACCCTGAGAATCTCACCAAAAAGCAATTAAGACTAACTTTCTTTTGACTAATGGAAATCATTTTATTTATCCAGAGGTGTTTAGTTACTTAGGACGGAGTTTTGAAGTGAGTGTGGGGGGTGACAAAAGCAGTTCACAGCAACTAAAAACTGAAATTCAGAGAGCCCCACACAAGTAAAGACTGATTAAAACAAAACAAAAAAGGTGTGGGGGGACCTGGGTGGCTCAGTGGGTTAAAGCTCCTGCCTTCGGCTCAGGTCATAATCCCAGGGTCCTGGGATCAAGCCCCACATCAGGCTCTCTGCTCAGCAGGGAGTCTTTTTGCCCCTCTCTCTCTGCCTGCCTCTCTGCCTACTTGTGCTCTCTGTCTGTCAAATAAATAAATAAAATCTTAAAAAAAAAAAAAAAAAAGTGTGCCTTGGTGGTTCAGTTAGTTAAGCTTCTCACTTCACCTCAGGTCATGATCTCAGGGTCCAGGGACCCAGCCCCGCATCAGGCTCCTTGCTCAGGGAGGAGACTGCTTGTCTTTCCCTCTGCCCCTCCACCCCCTGCTGAGGTGCCTGCAGCCTTCTCTGTCTCTCTCTCAAATAAATAAAATCTTTAAATTAAAAAAAAATTAGAGGGCACCTGGGTGGCTCAGTGGGTGAGGCTGCTGCCTTCGGCTCAGGTCATGATCTCAGGGTCCTGGGATCGAGTCCTGCATCGGGCTCTCTGCTCAGCAGAGAGCCTTCTTCCCTCTCTCTCTCTCTGGCTGCCTCTCTGCCTACTTGTGATCTCTCTCTGTCAAATAAATAAATAAAATCTTTAAAAAAAAATTAAAAAAAAATTAGAGGCTAAATTGGAAAAAGGTGTATTTGAAAAATTCCTACCAAAACACATCTATAATGCAGAGTTGTTTGAAGACACAGAGGAAAAGAAAAAAAAAATCACCTTATACCCAAATGGTGACCCACTTTCTTAAGAAGTTTAGTTGACAAAATAAACAGGTAAAGCAGAATGAAGTGGTTCATAATTTTTAAAATGGGACCACTTTAAAGGAGCCTTTTATTTTTTAATTTTTTTAAAGATTTTATTTATTTATTTGACAGAGAGAGAGATCACAAGTAAGTGAAGAGGTAGGCAGGGAGAGAAAGAGAGAGGAGGAAGCAGGCTCCCCTCTGAGAGAGAGCTGGGTGCGGGGCTATATCCCAGGACCTTGGGATCATGACCTGAGCTGAAGGCAGAGGCTTTAAGCCCCTGAGCCATCCAGGCACCCCTAAAGGAGGCTTTTAAAGAAACAGAAAAGGCTTAAAAAAAACCATAAACACATTAAAATAACAATTTACAATAGAAATTACTCAAGTATTATTATAGCATGTTGCAAAAAACCAAGCATGAAAATAAGCACATCCAATTCTGGGGTAAAAAATGAAAACCTATAACCGAAGTTATCATAATGGAAAAGGTGTGTATCACTGTGTTTATATGGACAATTTCATTTCACCAAAACTGGGAGAGGGAAACAGAACTGGAAGAATGAGAGAATGGACAACAACGTTAAAGAATGCCTGCAGTGTCAGTGTTGTGCCTAAATACTGTATTGGTCTCTCTGTCTCTCTATCTGTTTCTCTCTCTAGGAAGAAGAAAAAGAATATGACAAAATGGCTTCATACTTCAGGAAAACGTTACTGGGTATTAAAACCTGAAAATTAATTGTTTAGCAAATGGCTGGATGGGTTCTACTGTTCCAGCTGGAGAAGAGAGAGTAGACTGATGGATATAGTAACAGCCTCTATTTATATGGAGGGCTCAAGGGAGTGATGATCTGCTGTTCACATTTTCTCCTATGGACCAAATGGAAGCTATGGTCATAAATTCTATCATGAAGGACGTGGAAGATTTAGGTTAAACAGAAAGATGACTTGGCTGATCATGAGGGCTGTAAAATAATGAAATGGCTCCCCAGGGTAGATGGTAGATTTCCCTTTCTGAAGATGATGTGTAAAGAATAGGCTCATCCGTCAGGGCAATGAAGGCAGGGGGGCTAACCATGGCACAAAGAGAGTCTCAGTGATGGGCTGTACTTTCTGGTTCACTAAAGCAGAATCTATCTTTAATTTTCAGCTACCGAAGCAAATGCCCCAATTCTTTGCAGCCTCAGCACACCTTTGCTAATTTGGCTTGTAATGGATTTTAGCTTAATAAAACAGACAATAACTTGAGGACTCCCTAAATGTAATTAAATAACTAAAAGGTTGTAATACAGCCTATAAACGTTGAAATTATTTCAAGGCATGCTTAATGACAACAAGGGCTAGGTAAAGATCTATTCCTGTCAAGTAATTATTAACAAAATCATTCAAGACTATCCGTATAGCCCTGGGATGCAACATTATATGTTGGTCATAGTTTTTATGCTCAGTGTTCATATTAGTTAAGGCATTTGTGATTATGTAATATTACAATGTTGCTAATGAGTAATTATTTCTATAAGTGATTAAGATGTATCACTGTGACATAAGCAATTTTATATTTGCTATCTCAATGGATTTCTTGTCTTCCCCTATCCCAACCCCCATGACAAAGCTCATTCAACTGTCTTTTCTTGACAGGAAAAAAATAGTCTAAAAATTGCCAAATGCACACCATTCCTGAGAGAAATACGATACAACAAACTATTCTCTATCAATTCTTAACCCACCATTAGGGAGTAAAAAGAGTATAAGGACTTTGAGCTGGGTATGTATTAATTTAAAAACCTAAACCTAAAATTTGCAAGTTAATTATAATTTGGTAAATGAGTTTGAGAAAGATTTAAGCTCCTGAATTATAATATACCTGAGTGACAATAAAGAATTGACCAATATTAATATCCATAGTGAGTCTACATTTTTGCATGATGCTTGCTAAGAACTGGAGAAAATATTTTATAAAATTACTAAGATGTGGTCTTTGGCCGTAAGACCTTAAAATCAAAGCTCAAATACAAGATCCAGGAAGAAAGTGGTCTAAGAGGATATTAACTATATAAATTTGGATTAATTATTTAACTTCTTTGAGTCTCAATAATAATAATAACATGTCAACATGAGGGCATTTACCTCTTAGTGTGGATATAAAAACTTAAACAATACATAGAAATTGTTTAGCATGGTATAAGCATACCTACAAACTTTAGCTATAAATATTTATTTTTACTTATATTTATTATTGTTAGACATATGTGTTAATTATGAATAATTTGTATTATAAGATCTCCAGTAAGGAAGATGATTGGAAACTGAAGCATCCACTGCAGAGAAAATGAGCTATCAGCTAGGTGACAGAGAATAGATAAGATTTTATTAAACAGAATGTAGGTAGGAGGATTTTCTCATCAGCTTTGCACAGGCTGAGCACATGCTCAGAGTCAGGACATAGGGGTAAAATGGTAGAGAAATTTGCATGGTAAGCAAATTTGTTGAGATTCATACCTGTTTGAAGGGCTGAATGTAGTGGTTGACCTTTTATTCCAAGCAACTTGGTTTATATTTTTATTCACTGAAAATTACAGAACATGGTATAATATAATTTGAAACAAAGTGGTAAAATTATGAGATACTTAAATCTGATTGAGGAGTCACATACTCAGACACCTAAAGGGTCCCAGTTTATGACCTCAGTATGTGGAATAGGCTCAAAGTAAGACAACTGGGAATGGTGAGGACTAGGGTGAACCAGAGAAAACATACCTTGTCTCAACAAAGTATTTCTCAGCTCTAGCTGAATGCTGCTATGTGGGAAATAAGGCCCAATGTTTTCAATCATTGGATTTTTGAATAACTAATTAGAAAATATAAATTTTAAAATGAGATGTCCTAATTTTTTATAATGTTGTGTTGGTCAAATAAAACACCTCCATGAATTGGTTATGTCTTGAGGGCAGATAGTAGGCATCCCTTGATATAATCCGTAATTTTACAAATGAAGAAAGCAAGTCTCTGAGACCTTAAGTGAATCACCTGAATTGACAGAGTGAGTTAGAGGCACCACTGGGATCTGAACCAAAGGTAATTTTATCCAAAGGTAAATTAACCCTCACTGGGGGCTAGGCTTTATCCCAGTCAGCATGGAACCATGTGAGCACATGCCCAGAACGAGGGCATTTGGAAGTTTCAGTGCAATGTCCATTGTACTAATACATGACTTTAAGTTCTAGATCTTTTTCATTAGAGTCTGAAAGTAAAGAATGTAGCAGATGAATAAAGGTCAAAATAAAATAGAAAAAAACAAGTGTAAGCATTGGTTCTCTTTTCTTGGTGTAAGTGTAAGCATTGGTTCTCTTTTCTTGGTGTTAGTGTAATAGAGAGGAAAGAACATGTCTAGGGGAGTCACATGGTCCTGTGTTTACCATTTTCCAGTAATGTCACTTGAGGAAGTTAGTTTGCTTGTTTTTAAAATGGAAATAATGATGCCTACCATGTAGGGTTGCTGGAACTCAATAACTTGATGGCATGCTATCACATTTGAGTGATCATGTCATAAAACTTCATTTTCAAACATTGATTTAAGGAAGTCAAGGAAAGCATGGATGATTTAAGAATCAGGAAAGCATGTTCTGATGTAAGCATTTATAGTCAAGTTCCCTAGGAAGTGTAATTTAAAACTCAGCAAGGATAACAACTAACTAAATTACTAACAAACGGCTCTGCCGTTAATATAATCTAGATCAGTGAAAAATCAGACATTGTTAAAGCAGAAATAAAGATGGGTTACACATAGTATTGTTATTAATATCAGTTGCTTTTACTTGTGATCTCTGTCAAATAAATAAATAAAATCTTTTAAAAAATTAAGATTAGTTGCTTTTATAATATACTATAAGATAGAAGAGTTGTGAGTTAAAGCCAATTTTCACAGTTAAAGAAATGAGCCGAGTTACTGTAAATCTTCAAGAAAATTGATGAGTTGGGGCCATAAGCAAGCCTTATAATAGAACAGACTTCTGTATTTACAAATGTGACTCCAAAACACAGAACTAGCATTTTTAGAAAAGAGGTGGAATAATATTTGGCATCAGTCTTGGATTTCAAGCTGGACCTGGCATTTCCAGCTCTGTGACACAGGGGATATTACTAATCCTTCTCACAGTTTGCTTTTCTGTAACTTATGGATAAAAAATGTCCATTTTATAGCAGAGCTATGAGAAATCAAACAAATAATGTCTATGAAGCACTTAGAGCAATTACTTGCAAATCCTCAGCGTTAGGTAGAGGGGAACTGCTCTTATCATCATTATTATAATCTATTTTAAGACACAGGAGGAGTGGAATTTTTTTAAGATTTTATTAATTTATTTGAGAGAGAGAGGGTGGTGGAGCAGGTGAAGGAGAGGGAGAGAATCCCAAGCCAACTCTGCGCTGAGTGCAGAGCCCGATTCGGGACTTGATCTCACAAAACTGAGATTATGACCTGAGCTGAAACCAAGAGTTCGAGGCTTAACTGACTGAGCCACCCAAGCACCCCAGGAATATTTTTTTTAAAAGAAAAAGAAAGGAGTAGTTAAAAATACTATTGCACAAAAATACTACAGTTAATGCTTTGAACACATGGATAACATGATGAATTTTTTATTTTAAAAGTAATATGATTTATGTCAAATCTAGAATGGCAAATTCATATTTATGCCTTTGATTTCCATAATTGACAGGAATACACTATCAAATAGCAGCTTCTGTGACACTGGAAACACAGTATGTATACCTTTTATGTTGTCCTAACAATCAGTAAAATATTCCACAAAAACTATGTAAGGAAAGCACTTGATAAAGAGTAGTTTCTAGATTTCCTCTGCATGATTTTTAAACTTCTTTCTCTAATAATGGCTTTTTAAAAAGAATTTGTTAAAGATTTTGCCTATTTACCTTAGAGATAGAGAGAGCACATGCATGCAAGCAGAGTGAGGAGCAGAGTGGGGGGGAGGGAGAGGGAGACAATCCCCAGCAGATTCCGTACTGAGCACAGAGCCCAACATGGGGCTCAATCCCACAACTCTGAGATCAGGACCTGAGCCAGAACTAAGAGTCAGATTCCCAACCAACCAACTGAGCCACCCAGGCTCCCCTCTAATAATGGCTTTTTTAAGGAAGAAACACAAAGCGGTAAGAAATACAGCACTTCCATCTTCAGGTTTATGTAAAAATAAATATCTAAGATTAGTTCATTTAGGTGATTGTTCAATCATTTTTCTCATTCTGGAAAATACTGTTTTATATTTAAAGCATAATTAATGTAATCTTTGATTTCCACAGATACTGAACTGATACCATTTATAGGAATAGTGTTCATTAAATACAAAATGTTAACTAAAGATTTTGGGAGTGTTTTATCCCATCTGAGGAACTGGGCCGGGTGCACATATGAAGTGCATCACCACTTATTTCAATTGGTTAGCATATAGCTTTAAAACATGAATTAAAAGCCCTTTAATAAAGACATGAATTTTCCAGTTTCCCTAAGAACCCATCTTTCCAGATTCTCTCCAGTTAGTAATGCACCGAAGCCCAGTGGATGTTTGACTCCATGACACTGGCTTCAAGATACATTCATACCTCAGAGATAATGTAAGTTTGGTTCCAGACCACCACAATAAAGCAAAAATCACAATAAATTAATTCAAATGAATTTTTTGATTTCCCAGTAATATAAAAGTTATGTTTATACTACAGTCTATAAAGTCTATAATCTATTATAGTTTATTAAGCGTGTAGTACATTATGTCTAAAAAATGATGTACACACCTTAAAACAATTTATTGCTAAAAATGATAACCATTATCCGAGCTTTCAGCAGTTTATAATTCTTTTGCTGGTGGAAGGTCTTTCCTCTACGTTGATGGCTACTGACTTATCAGGGTGGTCGTTGGAGAAGGAAGGGGATGCTTGTGTCAATTTCTTAAAATAAGACAATGAAGTTGGCTACATTGATTGACTCTTCCCTTCACAAATGATTTCTCTGTGCAGCACTTGGGTGGCTGAGTTGGTGAAGCAGCTGTCTTCAACTCAGGTCATGATCCCAGGGTCCTGGGATCACGTCCTGCATCTGGCTCCCTGCTCAGTGAGGACCTTGCTTCTCTCTCTGCCTGCCTCTCCCCCTGCTTGTGTTCTCTCTCTTTCTCTCTTTCTCTCTGTAAAATAAATGAATAAAATCTTTAAAAACACAACAACAAAAACCCACAAATGCTTTGTCTATAGCATGCAGTGCCATTTGATAGCTTTTTACTCACAGTAGAACTTCATTCAAATTTAGTGTCAGTCCTCTCAACCCCTGCTCTGTCAACTAAGTTGACATAATGTTCTAAATCCTTTGCTGTTACTTTGACAATCTTCACAGCATCTTCATCAGGAGCAGAAGTCATCTCAGAAACACTTTCTTGGTTCATCCATGAGAAGCAACTCCTCATCCATTCAAGTTTTCCCACGAGAGTGCAGCAATTCAGTCCCTTCCTCAGGCTCCACTTTCACTCTAGTTCTCTTGCTATTTCTACCACATCAGCAATTATTTCCTCCGCTTAAGTCGTGAACGCCCCACAGCCGTCCACCAGGGTTGAAATCCACTTCTTTCAGACTCCTGTTCATGCTGATAGATTGACCTATTTCCATGAATCACAAGTTCTTAATGGCATCTAGAATGGTGAATCCTTGCCAGAGGTTTTCAATTTACTTTGCCCAGATCCATCAGAGGAATCACTATCTATGGCAACTAGGAAATCTATGAAATCTAGGAGAACTATTAAATTTATGGCCTTAATAAGTGTATTTCTTAAATAACAAAAGTTGAAAATCACAATTATTCCTTAATCCATGAGCTTCAGAACGGATGTTGTGTTAGCGGGCACGCAATAAAAAAACATTAATCATGCTGTACAGCTCCATCAGAGCTCTTGGGTGGTCAGGTGCATTATCAATGAGCAGTGATATTTTGAAAGGAATCTTTTTTCCCAAGCAATCTTTTTTTCTCAACAGTGGACTATAAATAGGAGTGCTGTCATCTAGGCTTTGCTGCCCCATTTATAGAACACAGGCAGAATAGAGTTAGCATAATTCTTAAAGGCCCTTGGATTTTCCAAATGGTAAATGAGCATTGGCTTCCACTTAGAGTCACCAGCTGTATTAGCCCCTAACAGGAGAGTCAGCCTATCCTTTGAAGCTTCGAAGCCAGGCATTGACTTCACCTCTCTAGCTACAAAAGTCTTAGAAGCTGTTTTCTTTCAATGGAAGTCTGTTTTGTCCACATTGGATATCTGTTGCTAAGTGTAGTCACCTTTATTAGTTAGCTTAGCTAGATCTTCTAAATAACTTGTGGCAGCTTCTACATCAGTTCTTGCTGCTTCACCTTGCACCTTTTTTTAAGGATTTATTTATTTATCAGAGAGAGAAAGATTGAGAGAGCACACAAGCAGGTAAAGTGGCAGGCAGAGAAAGAGAGAGAAGCAGGCTCCCCACCAAGCAAGGAGCCTGATGCAGGACTCAATCCCAGGACCCTGGGATCATGACCTGAGCCAAAGGCAGTGGCTCAACTGACTGAGCCACCCAGGAGTCCCACCTTGCACTTTTCCGTTAAGCAGAATGCTTCTTAAACCTCATGAACCAACCTCTACAAATTTCAAACTTTTCTTCTGCAGCTTCTTCACCTTTCTCAACTTTCATATATATATGTTTTTTAAGATTTTATTTATTTATTTGACAGAAAGATATACAGTGAGAAAGGGAACACAAGTAGGGGGAGTGGGAGACAGAGAAGTAGTCTTTCCGCCAAGCAGGGAGCCGGATGTGGGCTTGATCCCAGGACCCGGGATCATGACCTGACCCGAAGGCAGACACTTAACGACTGAGCCACCCAGATGCCCTGTAACCTTCATATATTGAAGCGAGTTAGAGCCTGGTCTGAGTTAGGTTTTGGCTTCTGGCAATGTTGTGGCTGATGTGATCTTCTGTTCAGATATAAACAGATTTGTTCAGATATGAGCAAGAAGATTGTTTTGCTTTCTTATCATTTATGTGTTCACCAGAGTAGCCTTTTAATTTCCTTCAAGAACTGTTCCTTTGCTTTCACAGTGTGGGTAGCTGGCAAAAGAGACCAAGTTTCCCTCCTACCTAGGTTTTTAACATGCCTTTCTCACTGTGCTAAATCATGTCTAGTTTTTTATTTAAGGTGAGAGACAGATGTGTGACTCTTCCTTTCACTTACACTAAGAGGGCATTGTAGGATTATTAACTGGCCTCAGTAACACTATTGTGTCTCAAGAAATATGGAGGCTTGAGGAGAGGGCAAGAGATGAGAGGAATGGTCACATGGTGGAGCAGTCAGAGGACATGCAACATTTTTCACTTAGGTTTACCATCTTATAGGGTACAGTTTGTTAGGACCCAAAACAAAATAGTAGCACTAAAGATCACTGAACACAGATCACTGTAACAAATATAATAATAATGAAAAAAAATTGAAATACTGTGAGAATTACCAAAAGGTGACACAGAGACATGAGGTAAGCAAATGCTGTGGGGAGAATAGTAGGCTTGTTTGATGCAGGGTGGCTACAAACCTCCAGTCTGTATCTGTGAAGCACAATAAACCAAGGTATGACTGTAGTTAGTAGTTGAAAACCACTTAAATATTCTGAAATACAGGGTTGGCAACATGCAGCATTACCTACAAGTATGACAGATTAAGTAGCTTCAAAAATCATACTGCAGAAAAATGAAGGAACATTATTAAGTGAATAAAGAATATCATCAAATGGACAAAAAACATAATCAATTTTATGTGAAAACATATTCAAAGAATACAGAAGGAAACTACCTGACTGGAAAATGACAGGTATCTCTGAAGGTATTTTTTTTCTTTAAAATTTGATACTTTTAAAAAATACTTTACTTGGGGCACCTGGGTGATTCAGTCAGTTAAGCATCTGCCTTCAGCTCAAGTCATGATCCCAGTGTTCTTGGATCGAGTCCCACGTTGGGCTCCCTGATCAGTAGGGAGTCTGCTGCTTCCTCTGCCCCTCACCCTGCTTGTGCTCTCTCTCTCACTCTCTCTCTTTCTCTCAAATAAATAGTTCATAAAATAGTAAAATAAAATAAAATACTTTACTTTCCAAATTTTCAATGACTAATATTTATTATTTAGGTAACTGGAAGACATACTCTGTCTTACGAAAAAAGGAAGGGAGAGAGAAAGAGAGAAATGACATTTCTTAAATAACTCCATATAATGGAAGGCAGAGGACTCAGTAATTTTTCATACCTCCGGTGCCTCATCATTTTACAGATACATGACTTTACAACAATGCCAACAATTATGCTGCACATTCTATCAGCCCATATGGTCTATAGACATGGCATGTATGCAATGATATATAGATATAGATATAGAATGATGTTTTAAATTGAATAATCTATGAAAAAATCTCTTACCTACAAAATATGTGGCTGGAATTTAAATTTATAAGATTTATTTTTCTAAAATGTAGGAGCTAGAGCTAAGAGAGCAAATCATTCCCAATTTATGTATCTCTAAATATGAAGACTAGTTTGTATCAGTTATAATAACCTATGTGTTCACAGAAAGGTAAAACAGACAATACAGAGTCACTGTTACAACTGCAGAAGTCAGATAGACTTGAATCCAATATTAGGTTCTGTGCTTACAAGATGTGTGACGGTAGGTACTTTTTTTAACATTTTTGGGTTTCACTTTCCTCTTGTGTAAAAATACCTACTTTTTGGAGTTAAAGTATATAAAGCACTTAGTATAGTGTGCCTGGCCCAAAATGACTGCTAAGTAACTGTGGATTAAAATGAATGTTTAAATGAGCAATAAATGAATGGAAAAAATGAACATGGAAGTAAATAAAATGTCATGGGCAAAAGTATATGCTTTGTGTTAATTTGAGGAATGTATTTAAAATAATATATCTAGTGTTGTGTAGAGTCTTCCACCAGCATATGGAGGTAGCCCCTTTGCTGGCCAGAGGCCCCATGGAAGGGTTAATGGAAACCAAACCCTACTATCCTCTATGGGGAATTTTAAGTGACAGTCCCGGAGCTCTCCTCCTGTCAGCGTAGAGAAATGGATATGTATGCGCCTTCCCAGTGCTGAGCAACCTGTCCACAGCACAGGCGGAGCATCACTGTTCTGGGGACTTTGGGATTCCATGGGTAACAATTACTCAGTGACCACTACCCGGGTCAGACAGAAAAGAATTCCCAGCCACTGGCACTCATCCGCTCTACCCTGCCATTGCATTTCTTTTTCATTGCTCTCCTCTTTTTTTGATCTTGGAGTCTCCCTCTAGCCCTGTGACATGTCTCCCCATCTGTTCATGCAGATGGTGCTATCCAAAGAAGTAAAAAATCTGGTGTCCCCAAATCCCTCCTGATTCAGTTGGTTCTCTTTAAAACAGAGCAGTGGAGAAAATAAATGAGGAAATGGAAGGCATATTTTATTTTATTTATTTCTTTAAAAGATTTTGTTTATTTATGCAAGAAAGAGAGAGAAAGAGAGAGCACAAGCAGGGGGAGGAATATTAGAGGAGGAAGAGGGAGACAATCTCCAGCAGACTCTATGCTGAGCACATAGTCAAGCATGGGGCTCAATCCCACCACCCTGAGATCATGACCTGACCCAAACCAAGAGCTGGACCCTTAACCAACTAAGCTACCCAGGTGCCCCAAAACCATATTTTAAAGCACAGAAAGGTAATGGCTCATAAAAGAAATACATTCATGTTTTGTGTCTGGTTTGCCGTGAATGCTGTCTGCCTAGGTAAACCTTTATTCTGACTTTCTCCTGAATAAAACTGTGTTTGCAATAGCTGACAGTATCTGAAATATAGAATTAAACCTCCCCCTGACCCCCAACCCCCACCAAATCTTATTAGTCAGCAACTACACTAATGACCTATGGAAATTTGGATCAGGTATATTTTACTCTTTTTTCTATCCATGCCTATGAAAACTGAAAATTTGGAAGGATGAAATCGTTTTTTGAAATGAAAGTAGGTTGTCACTAAACAATAGTAATTTGATTTTGCAGAATTTAAAAATACTACAAAAGATGAAATTGAGCCAAGCATCCCACTCATGATGGAGAAAACAGAAGCCTACGCATCAATCAAAAAGAATAAAATCACAAATAAAGGAAAAGTAACCCTGGGATATAGTCTCTTCTTTGTCCAAGATGTCTGAGATCTTCATAATAAATAAACACTAAAACTAAAACCTATCTAATGACTCAGACTTTAGTCAACCTCTTAGGCAATTTTAAAATCTTAAGCGTTCTCAAATTAGAAGGTCTGATAATCTATATTATTTGGAACTTGGCCTCTCAGAGTAAAACACTGTTTTTCTTATGTCTTAGAATTTAGAAATGCATTTTCACTCCTGTGTTGATCTCCCCCTCTATTCTTTTAGCATGCATCCCCATCGAGCCCCTGGCCACGCATGTTGTAGACACAGACTTTTCCTCTTTCAGAGTAACTCCACCTTCCACAAATAAGGATCAGACCTATGCTTTGTCTCATCCCCCATCACTGGGTGATGACTGATTGTTCCAGAGATTAACTAACAAGGATCCATGAACTAACCCTTAGTGAGTAAGGTAAGTGAAGCAGTGAAATGTACAGTTTTGTCACATACTAAATGTGCTAATTAAGAGCCAGCTGCGAGTGGTGGGCAATGTTTCTCATTATCACACCACAGACCCTTTTACATAGGCAGAAGACTGACCCCTGTGTATATCTAACTTCCCAAAGGAAAAATAAACCCACAGCCAAGTGGGCTAATATGACTTGCAAAAAATATTGTCCCGAACAAATATTAGTGGTCTTTTCCCCACACAGTAGTCAACCTCACTCCTCCCACTTCCTGCCTTGCTTCCTATCACACAAACACAGAAAACATACCTTTGTGCACACAGTTGCACATGCATACACACACAGTTTGAAATATAGACAAGATAGTTTAAATAACATAAAGACATGCTCTATGCTAAGCAAAGAATATGATATTTCTTCTCTGCAATCAATAAAGAAACTATATACCTTTTTAATTATAAAGATTTGACTATCCTAAATAAAAAAGAACAACTCCCTTGAATCAGCCATAATGGATTTTTTAAAGTGTGTGTCTGAAAAGCACTAGCTCTCATTAGAAAGTGTTTTCTCACTGACTCATTCTGCAGTAGAAGGTTAATATGGGTCACCTAAATTCCACGTTCATAGAATATTCTCTTCACCTTCACATCCCTGTATATCTTTTAAAGTACCACATGCACAGCAAATAATAATAAAACACCACACCAATGGGAATTTCTACACAGTCAACTCACATTGGCATTTAAGTCACAACTTGGAAAGCTGAGTTCATGACAAATGCTGTTTCTCTTTGCTTTCAGAAAGCCTTCTTATCATCTGCTTATATAAATATCACCTCAAGTACCATCTCACTGCTAACGTAGTTGTCCCCACTGTAAAGAGAAATGTACACAGTATCTACTAGGTAAGACAATCAGAATTTTCCACCTTATTAAAACATAATAATCTTAGATAATTCTCCATGATATTGATTTGATTTGATGCTTCTCTATTTCTCCTCATAATTTACCT
This sequence comes from Mustela nigripes, assembly GCF_022355385.1. NCBI lineage: Eukaryota > Metazoa > Chordata > Mammalia > Carnivora > Mustelidae > Mustela > Mustela nigripes. The sequence goes on from NC_081568.1 coordinate 51,195,504, forward strand.
CAGTCTGCAAATTCATTGTTTAAAAACATTAGATGCCATTTTGCCCGAGTTACATGCACTGAGACAGAATGATAAATCAATTTGAGATAAGCCCTGCGGAGAGCACAGTTCCCTTCCAACTGATAAACAGAGTCAGGTAGTCACACTGAAAAAGTAAGGAGTGCTTTTGAGAAATTGCTATTACTTATTCATTCATGCAGACATTGACTCAACAAGTAGTTTTTCATTGACTCGTAGGAGACAGGCACTGTTCAAGATGCTGGAATATAGCAGGGGAAAAAAAAAAAAAAACACAGGACTCTGGTCTTATGAAGCTGATTGTTTAGTGGAGCGAAGCCAGTAAGAATAGTAAACAAATGAAAAATGCTTTTAGTTATAAAGTACATAAAATGCAGTAATGTGAAAGAGAGGAAACAGAAAGACTTAACTTTCTTCCTGTGAGCACACGAATGGTCTTCTGTCCTGAAGACCATTGTATTTTGTTCTTTTGAACTGGAACACTCATTCCTCAGATTTCTACCTATTGATCTTCATAAACAACATCTTGGTTTCAGATGTCACTCCTAAGTAGGACTCCAGCCCTCTCCTCCAGGCACTTTTCCTCAGATTATTCATACTGTGTAATTTTCTTCATGGAATTCATCACAATTTGCAAGCCTCATGTCTATCTGTTTTTTTGTTTTGTTTTGTTTTGTTTTTTTGGTTGTTTTTTTTTTTTGTGTGTGTGTGTGGTTTTTTTTTTTTTTTTTTTTTTTTTTTTTTGTGCTGGTGGTTTATATATGTTTCCCTTACTAAGTACATGTCTCTGGAGTTAGGGATGATGCCTGGTTTATTCACTCCTGCACCCCCATTCCCCACAGCAGTTGATTGGATGAATCAATGCATAAATGAACTAAAGGTTCAGAAACTGACTTGACTATAATGTCTATGTTTCATTAAACATAAATTCAAACACTAGCATTTTTTCATGCTTCCTTTGGGTACACGACACAGACATTCCTAAGATTAGGTAGTCACAATGAATAACGGCATTCAGCTATCAGTCTAATGAAAATTCTGAGTATGTCTGTCCCTGCTCTGCTACATTCCAGTCCATGCCCTGTGTCATTTCTCTGCATTAAGATCTCTTAAAACATAAAGCACATGGGCTTCAGAGTCAAACAGACTTGAATTCTCTTCCCAGCCTTGACATTTGAAGTTGTGCTACTTTGAACAAGTTACTAGATTGTCTAGGCCTCAGTTTCCTCTTCTATAAAAGTGGAATGATATTAATATCTGCCAGATGGGATTATTTGGGGATCAGAAGATACAATATACATGTAATCATGTATATTGTATACACATGTATGTATACACATACTGTGTATCAGAAGATACACAGCATGTAATTACTTGATTTTGATGGCTACAGTTATCTGGGAACTATAGCAATAAATGAAGCCACGACAGCTATTTATTGGGCAGCTACTGTGTGCTGGCTACTTTATAAAAGTTACATTATTTAATTTTTAAAAAATTTTTAATCGTATTCTTATAAGTTAATTGATATTATTATATCTTCAGTTTAAAGTGCTTAGGTAACTTTTTAAAAAGGCACAAAACCTATAAAAAAAACTCTAGAACCTGGCCCTCTCCCACTATCCTATCCTATTTCTCTTTATCTCACCATTTCATATGTTTTCATCCCACTAATCTCTAAGTTCTGAGTCTCTATTTTGGTTGCCTCATTCATCTTCATCTTCAGTGTTGATACATAATAAAGGTTTAACACCACCATTTCCTCTTGCCAAATATCATCCAGTACTAATCATGATATAAATGGCAGGATAGGTCAAAGTTAGATACATGTAGCAATCTTACAATGGCAAATAATCTATACAGAGAACTGAGCTTGTGCTGAGCACTTTCCTAAATGCTCTACAAATAGTTGTTCACTCAATCTCCCCACTAATCCCAAAAGGTGGGTACCAGAAAGCCCTATAACACTGATAAGGGAACTGAGCCTCAGAAAGATGGAGCATGGTGAGTTTGTGACAGAAGAAATCCTTGAAACAAGACAGTCAGATCCCAAACCCATGCTCTAAATACTCAGCAATACTGCTTCTCCAGTGGCTTTGTGTTCTGTTGATGTAAAAAGTACAGATGCCTCCTGCGACTTTGAAGCCAGAAGCAGCTCTAGTCTTATCCTGATCCTTTAGTAGTTTCCCTTAGTTGTCAGACTGTTAAAACTGCTAAAATAAAAGTCCTAATTATTTCCTCTATTATGGCTAGTGAGAACAATTCAACATGGAATTAATATCTTCCTCCAAGGATTTATGGCCAGTTAGCATTTTGTTGCCTTTTATTCTGTCCATATGAGTACAGATAATGAGCTGCTTCTGAGAAATGAAATAGCTTGAGCATTTCATAATGTGGTAACTGTGATTTGAGTCATTAAGCTATTATACTGGCTTGGTTTCCAAAAGCAAGGTTTGCTTTATTTGTGACCTCCAGAATAAAAAGGTAGGGATGGGTTAGAAATCCTCTCTTACTAACCATTTAGTAAATCAAGGCATTAAAACTTACCAAAAGTCCTTCAGCAAAAAAATTTTGGAGGTGATATCCTTAGATTAGAGAGCTTTTTAGCTCCTTTATTTTTTTTTCTCTCCATGGGAAATAAGGCTGAAAAATACCTCAGTGAAATAAATGCTTTTTAAAAAAATTATGCCATGAAACAAATACAGATTTTCTTCAGTGTATACTGGGGTTTTCCCAAAGAGCCTTGTAGACAAAGGTAGCTCTAGTTCTAGTTATCTGAAAGTCAGAGGTACAACTAATAGCTCAATACTTTATTTTCCCTTCCAGGAAGAGTATTAATGGTAGAGTTAGGATCAAGGATCTCAGCGAAAGAATGCCTGTGAATCCTTGACATGAAAGTTTCAAGATTACCAAGGTAATAATTTCCCAAATCATAAAGAATTTAGCTTCTTCAGTTCAGGAGAAAAACCTGTGGACAAAGTAAGTCTAGGGTGGCTTTCGGACTCTGGGAACCACAGAAGCTAGGTGGCCTCCTCACTTCCCATAAGGTGTTTCATCTTTGGCTAACTGACAGTCTAATCTTACAGTGGTTTCTTTTTCCCTAGTCTGCAACCAAATTCCACAATATGGCTATGTGATTCTGAAGAAAAAAAATCAAAATCCCTATACCCCAAATTATAAACTGTATTTTGCTTTTCCTTGAACTTGGGGGTTCAAAAACATGAAGCAAAAATAACTTTCTGCATCTGAATTGTAAAGTAGAAAATCCTTCAAGGATAAAGGATGAAAGTAGAAGTGATGATATTAATTTAAACTCAAAGAATACACACCATGTGCTGTATGTATAGAAATGTCTACAAGCTAGCCAAAAACAGTGCATAAATCCGCATTAGGGAGCTTGTTTAAGACTGTGAAACCCATACTCATTTATTTATGAACAGTGACCATGACAGTTTCTCTAGGGGGAGAGAAATGACTATTAGAGGTTCCTTTTAGGAGCCTTGGAAACTTGGGCTCGCCTTTCTTCTTCCATCAAGATTTTCAGTATTTGTTTTCCCTAAGGGTCTTTTGCATCCATCTACCTGGACAGATATTGCATTTTCTCAGACTCTGGGAAGGTGATTGAGATTATGGGCTTTGAGTTCGATTCTGAGCCCAAATCCAATCAGCAAGTTATCTACTTGCTGTCCACATCAGTAAGTATTCTCAAGCATAAAATAGAAGTAACAGGATTATTTAATGCAGATAATTCAGGGTGTGACATACAGAAAGAAATCGATACAGGTTACTACTCCTACAGCTAACACTACTACAACCCTCTCAACTAAACTGCTCATTTATATTTGCTTTGAAAAGGTCGTTGTCTAATTAAAACTCAGCCACGAATTAACTCCTTACAAAGACTATCTCATATAACTGCATTTTGCCTATTTGCTAAGCAAGTTGCCATCAAAAGCTGCCAACAAAATTCACTGCTTTCATGAAATCATGTTACAAATTTACTCCAGATGTAATTGGAAAAAACTTTATTGCTTAGGACAGCCTGCACCGTTTGAAGGTTAGGTTTATGGAAGTCCCTTTAGTTTTCTTTAGTTTTAACATAAGACAAACGGAAGAAAAAAATGTTGCTGAGGTATATATGTCTGAATATATACACAAATACATATATGTACACATATATATACCTCTGAACTGATACATAAGCATATGTATGCCTATAAATGGAGTAATACACCTATATACAAACATATATGCAACACCTACAATTTTAATTTTCCACTAGGAAATATTTTGCTTAAAATAAAATAAAATAGAATATTTATTTTAAATGAATTAAATAAGTGAAGATCTAGCTTCTTTCTATGATGACAATATTCTTGTGACCTAAAGAGCTCACTCCCAATGGAGTTAGGAATGTGCCAGTGTCATCTCCAGATGTGCTATGTGTTGCAATGTTGTATATAGCTATGCTCATGAGCCTGCGAATAATGTCTTCAGTGGGCGTTAATGCTTCTTCCCTTTTCAGACAAAGCCCACTTCATGGCACCATAGTACTCATTTTTGAGGCCTGCACTAGGAGACCCATGTCTTTACAGGGGGTAAAGCTGGTGTCTTCCCTGCTTTGAAATGCCTGGAGTCTCTGACCATTCATCTTTTCCCCAGCAGCCCTTTGACATCTTTGGTTTTGGTCCTGCCAACATCCAGCTATCATTTGACTGAAAACAATGAACATGATGACAACTAGGGACCCATCTAACTGGCACTGAAAAAGATTCACTGACTACTGGAACATTATGAGTCAGTAATGGTTAAGAAATGCTTAGATGTTTTTCATCTAGGGGTACGTTGGTGGCTCAGTCAGTTGAGTGTCCAACTTTTGGTTTTGGCTCAGGTCATGATTTCAGGGTCCTGGGATCGAGTCCCTCAATGGGCTCCATGCTCAGCAGGGAGTCTGCTTTAAGAGTCTCTCCCTCTCCATATGCCCTTCCCCCTCCTCTCTCTCTCCCCCTCTCTCAAATAAGGAAGTAAATATTGAAAACATATGTTTTTCATCCGAAAGTCCAGCGAAACATGGCAACAGAAAGAGCCGTGGATTATTTCCTAGGGCTGCTAATACACACTGCCTCCATTTCTCAAGTCCAAAGAATGGTGTGATCCTGATTCTACTTTTTAGATTTGGATTTGACTTACTTGCTGATGTCAGTCAGACAATGATGACTCTAAATAACCATATGACTCCCACAGAGCAGGGAACCCGATGTGGGGCTTGATCCCAGGACCCTGGAATCATGACCTAACCCAAAGACAGACTCTTAACGACTGAGCACCCAGGCGCCCCAGAGAGTCTTAATAAAATTTGTGTTTTTCTACTTGACAAAAACACAATCACCATCTCTATGAAAATGCATTAAATCAATTAAGAAGTCTGAGTAAAAATTGATACTTTATTATTTGATATAATACATTTCAGTAAGGGATGGCCACTTGATTATTTGCTTGTTTAATATTCTGTGGTAAAACTTTAGGAACAGAAGAAGAAGGCAAAACTAATAAAAACCTTTCCTGTCTAAAATCATTACAAGCTAACATCATCCTTTGCCATTTCCCCAATGACAGAACATACATAGCAGGAGGTGGTTGAATTGCCTTCTGCTTCCTGCTGAATTTTTCTTTAAGAATGTGAACCTTTAATCAGAAGTGACATGTTTCTGATCTAATGTTACATATGGGAGGTGTACGGGCATATGAAGTCAAGGCCTCCCCCTCACATCAAAAGACAAACAGCTATTTTTAGATGGGTCAGCTATTACTGAAAGACTAAGCCATTCTTTCCGTAAGAACTGGCCTAATAAAGCCAGCATTGGTACATCTCCAGAGCCATTTATTTAACCCATGAGACTACAAATTATAACATTATAAGATTACAAATTGTTCAACAAATAGCTTTGCCTGTCACTAAAATATTGAGTAAATTTTAAATGGGATTCCTGTATTTTATAGCAACAGCCACATATTTCTCACCTTATATCAAAACCATAAACCATATCCTATATTAAATAAAGAAAAATATCCCAAATATGTCCCATAATGGAAGAAGAGGAGAAGGGTCTTCTTGACATGCAAACATGTTTACGATATATCCATTGTTATTTTAAAAATTCAAATCACAGGGCGCCTGGGTGGCTCAGTGGGTTAAGCCGCTGCTTTCGGCTCAGGTCATGATCTCAGAGTCCTGGGATCGAGTCCCGCATCAGGCTCTCAGCAGGGAGCCTGCTTCCCTCTCTCTCTCTCTCTGCCTGCCTCTCAATCTACTTGTGATTTCTGTCAAATAAATAAAATCTTAAAAAAAAAAAAATAAAAATAAATAAATAAATAAAAATTCAAATCACAAAATGGTATGTATAATGTAAACCTGCTTTTATAAAAAACACTTCCTATATGCTTTTTTACTAGAAAAGTATCTGGAAGACTATAAAGCAAGGTATAGGTAATAGTTATCTCTGGGTGGTACAATTAAGGGTAATTTTATGTTCATAACAGCATTTTCTAAGTTTTTAATAATAAATGTACATCATCTCCTGATAGGAAAAGTGTTTTGTCTTAATTATGTTTGTAAAAGAGTTTTTAATATGTGATAAAATGCTTATGATATAAATAATATGAAGCCCAATTTAGATTCAGATTCTAAATGTTAACAAAATGTACATTGTTATATTAAAAAAAGATGTTATCATTTGATAATTCAGGTTTTCTTGTGTACCAAAATGTAATAATTTTTTTTGTTTTCTTAATCAGTCTTTTTCAAAGAGATAACTGCAGCTGCTAAAAAACTGAAATTAACTGAAATATCATGTTAAGTACTGCTGTATGCATAATGAGATGGGAGTGGATATGCTTAAAAATTATGTGCCATACATTAGCAAAACCATAGGATTATGAGATTTGCGGAGCTAGAAAAAAAATTAGAAATCACTTAAATAAGTAATTATAAGAATAATTAATTGTAAGACAAGGCCTCCTAATTTTATGCCCACTGTCAATATTCATTTACTTTTAAAATCTAACAAATATCTCTTATTTCAAGTAAATAACAGTCTAAATTTTATCTATATAACATTCTTTATAATTTCAATATCAGATTAAACCTGATTTTTATCTGTGAGGGCTTTAACTGGATTCATTAACAAAAGTCTTACATTTTCTATGCCATTTTCCCTTGAAGTGTTCTGAAAACGATTTGATTGGGCCAATCTTATTTGTGAGTATTATATAGTTCATCTGTTTGAAATATTTCCTTTGTAAATTGCTAGGAATTCTTCCGCCTCGTCAACTGGAAAGTCTTTTGTCACCAATTATCCAGCTGGGTTACTCCTGAGAAAGTATTCTTCTTCCTCCAGCTATATCTCCTGACAGAAATCCCTAAATAACATTGTTAAAGACAAGAGGTATTTGATTTTACGATCAAATTGGTGTAATTGAGCTATCAACCAGTCAAGAATGAAGGTGAGAATCTATATTCAAAGATTTCATTATTCTTTAGCCGCAAACTATGAATTTGAGTTTCAAAAAGGCATTATTCATATCTTTGGTTTATTATTCCTGTATCCCATAGATTTTTTTTAAGGTATTATTTATGTATTTGACAGGGAGAGAGCAAGCGAGAGTACAAGCAGTGGGGGAGTGGCAGGTAGAGCGAGAAACAGACTCCCCTGCTGAGCAAGGAGCCTGATGTGAGTGAGACTCCATCCCAGCACCCTGGGATCATGATTCAAGCGGAAGGCAGACGCTTAACCGACTGAGCCACCCAGGTGTCCCTGTATCCCACAGATCTTATAAATACGTTGAGAAAATAGACATACAATGAAACACGAGGAAAAGCAAAGTCTTTTTGAGAAATCGCACAATACTGGATTAAATAATTACTATGTGCATGCCACAAGCAAGGCCCTGGGCGGGGGCTACAGGCAGATTTACAGGTGGTCATGCCACCTGGGTCTCAAGCCAGCCAGGCATCCATTTTTCTTGCTCCAGATTGTGTGCTGTCAAATGCAATGGCTTGAGTCCATCGACTCCAGTATACATTTTCTTTCGTTGTTCCCTTTTTCACTCTAGACAACCCTGGGTTGGATGTTTCGCGTTCTCTTTAATCCACTTGCTCACTCTTCTGGCTCTACACAACGAACCTAGTGTCTTACTTAGCTGAATTGTGAAAAGATAACTGAAGTAAAATTCTACAATATAAAATGGCCATCTTAATATATGAAGCCTTCCCTTTGCCTGTCTTCAAATACCCCACATTCATTTATTCGTTAAATAGTAACACTGAACACCAGTTACTATGCTACTCCAAATATATAATTTAATTTTCTAGACTGATGTTAGATTATATGGTCTTTTAGATTCATTAATTATTGATTCAGAGGATGACTGGGTTGTAACAACATTGGCATCATCTAATTTACCCCTCTGTTTTATATACAAGGAAATTAAAACCTGGATAAGACACAAGGTTCAAAAAGAAGTTTGTTACAAAAGTCAAAACTAAAACCTCAATTTCATTACCATTATGGTTTGTTAAGGAAATTAGTTTCATTGAGTACTTGTGTCCATTTATGTATCTGAACAACATTAAAACTTTGTTCTCTGAACCTCTAATACAGTTAGCAACCAGAGGAGCACTGGGATAATGGAGAGTAAGCTGCTAATTTGTGCTTTTGGTGATGGGGAAACAAAAAGCCAATCAGAATGAAAACCATTAAAACCTACCCATAACAGTAGCACCTAAAAAATTTTCCATGTTTCTGAATCTCAATCTCCATTTCCTGAGCTCCTCAAAGCCTTTATGCCTTAATGCAAGCTTGCTGAGGAGCCGCTATGCTGCTATCCTCAAAACTCCTGCTTTCCAAACACAATATATCAGCGTAAGTGTACTCAGAGCTCCTGCTGTGTACAGTCAGACACAAAGGGACACTCATGCAGGAGGACAACTGATTTCATAAAGAGGTTATGAAGATTGTAACTGAAGGGCTCTGACCACTCCTTCCTGGGTTATGACTTAGCCTGGTTGTCTATGGTCATGGGCCCCAGGCTGTGAGCCACACACCCTTTGAGATGAGGTGACCTCCTTTTCAGACATAGCTCCTGAAAGTAGATGTCCTGTATAGAAGATTCTTCACCTCTAAGAGATTAGAAAGATCTTTTCTTGGCTACAGACTCTTAAATCTTGAATGATATTTCCTGGATATTAGAATCAGACATCCCTAGGTCTCTGAAACATAGCATTTTTCCTCTTTCAATTTTATCATAAAAATTTCTAAACCTACAGATAAATTGAAAGAGCAGCACAATGAACACCTATATACCAATGACAAAATTAAACAAGCATTGGTGTGCCTGGGTGGCTCAGTAGGCTAAGGGTTTGATTCTTGATTTTGGCTTAGGTCATGATTTCAAGGTTTTGAGACCGAGCCCTGCGTTGGGCTTTACACGAGGCATCTAGCCTGCTTAAGATTCTCTCTCTCCTTCTCCTTCGGGCCATACCCCCCTTCTCCCTTTCTAAAACAAAAAGAAAAAGTAAACAGGCATTAAAAATGCATATTACTTTCTCCTTCTTATGTTTTAATACCTAAACATTTCACTAAAGTAAACCCTACAAAAGAAGCTTACTCAGACCCTCTGAATGCTCTCTTCTCTGGCCCCCTTGTCCCTGCCAATATGTGTGGATATCAATGGGAGAGGAGTTTAAGGGTAAGTAGGAAAAGAGAGTGAGTGATGTCAACCCTAGCAATGGTAATTCTAATTACATTCCTTTTATTTGCATATTGCAAATGAACCTCCTGGAGTCGAGAAGAGAATATGTGGTCTGCATTGAATTTCTAGCAATGAAAAAAACATTCTATGATTAGTAAAAACTGGAAAAGGATACTTATAAATTTCCTGAAAAACCTTGTTATCAATTTCAGAGTCAGAATTAACAATACAACTGATAGACTGATTATAATTCATGTGCCTTCTCTGTCTAGTAGTGTTAATTTCCTACATGTCAGAAGTGTTTAAATCCTTTATTTCCTATTGTGAGTTTTAGTTACAGCAGTGTCATATAGTGAGGCTTAAAATAAAAATGAGCAAAATAAATAAATAAATAAATAAATAAAAAGAATGAGCAGTCATCGATGTTTTTGTCTGATTATATAATGACATAAAGAAGCCATATTTTTCATCTATACTGGTCCTTTCTTTTCCTTTCAATTCCAAAAACATCCTGATTGTTGATTTTCCCATCCATTCAACTTTGCATATATGTATTCAGAATTACCACCTTTATTGAGCATATTTATGGTGTAGGTGCCTTGCCAGACCTGGGTCTACCAAGGAGAATACAGCTTGTTCTCTGCTTTCAAGGTGGGTGTTCCACGGAAATGGGAAGAGCTCAGGGTAATTTCTGCATGACTGCTGTGCTGATTAAGCTATTTGCTAAGCAAATGCCTCCAGCACTGGGTCTGGTGTTTAGCCAAAACTTGCCACTTGCCAGTCCTCCTCCTCATTCATTGCCGAGTGGGTATTACTTCTATGCCTCCTTCTGCCTTCTTCGGGATTCTAACCATTCTCTGTGCTTAGCTCTTAAAAAAGTGTGACCTATAGCTTCTTTTGAACCCCCATCTCCCCCACAGCCTGCATGGTCACACTCTCATCAAGGTCTTTGTGATTCTAAATGTTTTATAGTTCATTCCAAGTGGTAAGTTTAGTACGATGTATCCTTAACACAATTCTTTCCATTAGTGCTTTCAAAGTTCTCCACTTTGGTGGGATCTTTGCCGACATTGCCAATTTCTCTCTCTGCTGTTTCTCTTTTTTTCTAAGACATGCATGTGAGCCCTGCCCCTATCCAATCCATCTGCTTACCTCCAGTGGCTGACAGAGGACACACGTGCCTTCTCCATGCCTCACCCTCACCAACTTTCCCTTGGTAGCCAAATGCCACTTTCTCTAAAAATACGATCAACCAAAAAGCTGGTTCATAAGCACTCAAGACAATGTGCCAGTCAGACACACAATATATCAGACAATGAAAACAAGACATGACAGACAAGAAATATGTGGAAGTGAGGAGCGTCCCAGTGTAGTGGTTAAGAGCTGTGGCTCTGAACTCGGATCTGAATTCAAATCTCATCTTTGTAGCTAACTTGCTTTGTGATTTTAGATGTGAGCCTTAGTTTCTGCATTTAAAAATAAAGATTATAGCCATTTGTAACATATGAAGTTGTTTTAAGGATCAACTATAACAATGCATGGAAAGCATTTAACTCAATATCTGACCCCTAACCCCTAAAAAATGAATATTGTTACTACCATCATTATAATGATAAGGTAAGCACACATGTGTGCAAAACAGAATTGATCAGAGACATTTGAATGTTTCAGAGTTTAGAGTTTCTTCCTGATAACACAGAGGAATCCTTTATATTGTAATAATGTAATTTTTCAGAGTAAGATAACTATCTTTTTTCTCTGTTTTCTTTCAGGAAACCAGCTATTGCTTCTACTACAAAATAAACTTTAAAAGAAGCAGCTGTCTTATTTTACAATTCAGCCTCACCTTAACAGCAGAGCATCACAATTACTTTCAGACATAAAAGTACATTGAATAGTATAAATTTATTATTAATAAATGTGGGATAATGATTTTATTTATTTCCAAGTCTGATTGCTCCTTGGAGGGTAAGAAGGCAAAAAAGCCTTCCTGTCATTAGAGGACCAGACCCAATTCCTGCAGCTTACAAGCAGTTTATGAAGCAGAGCATCTGCCATACTCAAACAACTATTCAGCATCCAAAAATTTTTTTCCCTTTTAAGGAAGCCCTATTTCTTGGCTCTTTTGATGGCTTATCCTTGCTCCTTAAAGAAAGCAGCTTTAGGATCAGCAGCTGATATTAGAAAATAATTCAGAAAAACCTATTCTTAGCTAGGGCTAAGTCCCTTTGTAAACATGCTCCCCTAAGCTCTCAGATGTCCACTGGATAGGAGATTTAACTGCTTATGATAGAATTGAGGGAAGAATAAGGAACACAGCACAATATTGTCCTCCAATAAAAATCAATAGCTATTTCATTCAGGAAAAACTCAATTTTGAAATGGACGCTACAAACCTGAGGCCATAAAGAACCGTCCCATCTGGATGCAGGCGGATCATGCGGTTCTTGACAGTCACTCCGTGTACAAATGACTTCTTATCATTTAGGAAGTAGGTATCCGGTACCCAGAGCTGGTCTGCCACTCTGTTGTCCAGAGTCAAGTTTAAAGGTATTACATTATAGGACAGTCTCTTATCTCTCCAGGCTTGCTGGAAATACATTGTCAAGGTATAATCCTGTGAATGTGAAAAGAAAATGGTTATTTTGTACACAAACTTGGGAGATAGGCAAACATCTTATTATTCATAAGAAAAGAAATATATACAACCACACACTAGAAACATACTATTCACATATAGGCAAATATTAATTTATTAAACCCTTTCTAACTGAACACCCAGTATGTGAGCCTGTCAGGCACTATGGCCAGCACTGTAAATATGGAAATGAGGAGAGTATATCCCTGTAAAATTTATTATATAGTACCCAGGAAGAAAGATGGTAAGGAATAACTAGTGAATTAACTAAATTTTCCCAAAGTGGGGAACGTGGAATTGTTTTAGATGGGATACAAATACAATTGTAAAAAAGTGGTTAATTGGGGCACCTGGGTGGCTCAGTGGGTTAAAGCCTTTGCCTTCAGCTCAGGTCATGATCTCAGGGTCCTGGGATCAAGCCCCGAGTTGTTGGCCTCTCTGCTCAGCAGGGAGCCTGCTTCCTCCTCCTCTCTCTCTCTCTCTCTCTCTCTCTGCCTGACTCTCTGCCTACTTGTGATCTCTGTCTTTCAAGTAAATAAGTAAAATCTTTTTAAAAAAGTGGTTAATTTGTTATAGTAATAATTGTAAGAGTTTGTCAAAGAAAATCCTAACCAGTCTAATCAAGGAGGATTTCCCAGGAGAGGTGGCATTTACACTGAGACTTATGTAGCTTCTTGGCTAAATAATATTAGCCTAGTCAGTATTTCATGAGAATTTTAATCCCAGGATTCTGAATCATCAGGAGGCTCTTAGCTTTTGAGAAATAATGAGTTGTTATAAAGTGAGCACTGGCCTTGAAGTCCCAGATTCAGCATTTCTCAATTGTTTCTAGCATGTAAATTTTTACAAATTCTTTTGCTTAAGTTCCATTAACTATAAATGGGACTTTTAATACATACTTGATCTAAGCAGAAGATTGTTGACAAATGTATAACTCAAATGCAATTTGTAAACTACAAAAAGCTATATATTATGAATAAAGCATTTACATATATATATATATATTATGACATGTTTGATCCATTAGAGGCCTGTGGGTACAATGTAATTGTTCTCACCCTCATTTGAATGACTTAATGAAAGACCAAATATCATTTCAAAAGATAATTACCATTCTATTTTGAAATCAGTTCACAATGCTCTACTTGAGGGCTTTTGAAAAAACCAGAATCATGTATTAATCATCTCTACCTCTTGAGAGCTAGCACAGTCCTAGGGCACAAACAGTGAATGAATGAGTGAATGAACGGGTATCCAATAAGGTACACCTACTGGATTTCTGCATGTATCTGTACACTTTTGTAGATAAGATACACAACTCAATCTCTGTGAAGTCCATAAGTTTTTCCAACCCTTACTGAGATTTATACATGCTAATTTGGTTATGTAATTTTAAAATATAACTTGTAATATATTACCTGCTAATAACATTGAATAGTTTTAATGGGAAAAGTAAAACCCTTCTGCAAAAATATTAAATATTTTCATTTGTTTCATAAACATACAAACTTTGATCTCATTCAGAAGTCAGGGTAGGGCTGACTTCTGAATGAGAGGTATAGAATCAAAGCTCTAGTCTAACAAAAGCTCTATTCATTAATATCCTCAAGTTATATCAAATAATGGTGGGTAAAATTTCTTTTAGTGGATCAGTTTAGTTAATGCTTTGAAGTGCTCTGTAATACTCAGCTTTCATAAGAAAATATTGTGAGGATCTCTAGAAAAACAGCTTGATTTACAGTAAAAACAACCTTTTAGACTTATAATTTAAAAACAGGAAAAGGACCAGATACATTTTTTGCATGAGTCTATGTTATACTCTAAAAAGTAGGACATAAACAAATAGGCAATTTATATGGAACTTAAGAGAACACATTTTGTAATTTTCAATTCTTGGAGATAAAATGAAAATTTGATTTTTATCTCTATTAGAAGACAAAGTTATTTATGCTTCTTTGATCATAAACCCTGTTAAGATTTAGGGAAGATAATACTGCTTGGAAGGTGCTGGGGTTTATCAGTCAGCTGAGATGTGTTTGGACACAGAAACTGTATTCTCTTTGGGGTTAAGTAAATGGCACCACTATAATAACCAGTACCATACGCTAATTCCCGTTATTTGTCAGCAAGACAAAGCCTGCTAAGAAATGCACCCAGACAGACCCTAGTAAGTCTGCTATCACACCAATTTTCACTTTATTGATTTATTTTTATTTTTTATTAACATATAATATCTTATTAGCCCCAGGGGTACAGGTCTGTGAATCATCAGGTTTACACACTTCACAGCACTCACCATAGCACATACCCTCCCCAATATCCATAACCCCTCCCCCCAGCAACCCTCAGTTTGTTTTGTGAGATTAAGAGTCTTTTATGGTTTTTCTTCTTCCCAATCCCATCTTGTTTCATTTATTCCTTTCCTACCTCCCAAACCCCCCACGTTTCAAACACTTTATTTATTTTTAAATGACTCATCAATGACACTGTCAAGAGTGAAATAAACTCCCAAGTCTAAATAAATATTACTGGACTTGAGAAGAAAGAGTGGTTCTGTGTTCCATCCTCTCCCCCAAGCCTCTATCCACCCAAGATAAATCCTTTGAACATTCACATGAAAAAGTGTATCTTTTACAATTAACAACCCCATCTTTTGAAAGTTGTTTCACAATTGGTTTATTCAACTGGAAAAGCAAAAACAGAAACAAATAAACCACTTCTGGATGCTTCTCAATCTAGGGCATCACCATACAAGAAGGACTTAGATAACCATAACTAAAACCATTTGACTTTGAATGTTGAAAAAGATGCAGTAAACCCACTACAGGCTATCTCTCTCACTAATTACAACTAAATATCCTGGAAATAATTAGGAAAAAAAAAAAAGAAAAAAGGAAAAAACCTACGTAAGGCTATGCAAAGTAAGAACAGTATGTAGATTGGAGAGGGAATCAAAATGTGAAGAAAGACCTTCCCATTGCTGAGTTTCTTGTTTCTTTTATTTTTTTCTCCCTATTTTATCTCATTAAACACATAACACACAAAGCCCAAAGCAAATAAACGGAGAGATATACCATGTTCCTGGATCGGAAAAATATTGTTAAGATGTCAATCTCCCCAAACTGATCTATAGATTAAATCGAATCTTAATCAATATAAAAGCAGGATTTTTTTTAGATATGCAGTAGTTGATTCTAAAATTTATGTTAAATTTATATTAAAAGCAAAAATAAATGAGATTAGACAAAACAATTTTGAAAGAAAAGAGCAAAGTTGGAGGACTCTATTTGATTTCAAGACTCACTATTTTTTTTTTTTAAAGATTTTATTTATTTATTTATTTGACAGAGAGAGATCACAAGTAGGCAGAGAGGCAGGCAGAGAGAGAGGCAGAAGCAGGCTTCCCGCCCAGCAGATAGCCCGATGTGGGGCTCGATCCCAGGACCCTGAGAACATGACCTGAGCCGAAGGCAGCGGCTTAACCCACTGAGCCACCCAGGCGCCCTCAAGACTCACTATTAAGCTGTATCTAACAATAAAAGAATCTAAAAACAAACCCACACAAATATGCTCAATGATTTCTTACAAGGATGCAAAGGCAATAAATTACAGAGAGCATAATTTTTTTTAACAAATAGTCCTGATCAACAGGAACATCCATATGTAAATAAATATGTAAGAAACTCACCCATACTTTATACCTTACACAAAAATTAATTCCAATACATAGACTCCAATATAAATATAATACTATAAAACTATGAGAAATGTAAAACTATATGTAATGTAATACTATAAATGTAATACTACTAATGTAATACTATACTAATATAATACTACTAAATGTAATACTATAAAACTATGAGAAATGTAAAACTATAAAACTATGAGAAGAAAACATAAGAAATTCTCCTTGAGTTTGAGTTGGGCAAAGACTTTGATATAAGCCGACAAACACAAATAACAAAACAAAGTGCTGATAAACTGGACCTCAACAAAATTCAAAACTTATGCTCCATGGAAAACTCTATTAGGAGAGGAAAAAAGACAAACCACAGACTGGGAGAAAATGTTTGCCATCGCGTATCTGACAATGGATAGATATTCAGAATATATAAATGTATAAAGAATTCTCAAAACTCAACAAACAACCCCATAAAAAAATAGCCAAAAATGTGAAAACTTTACCAATGAAGAAACGCAAATGATAAAAAGGCACATGACATGATGCAAAACATCATCAGTCATCATGGAAAATCAAATTAAAAACTACAATGAGATCCTATAACACACCCATTAGAAAAGCTAATCAGTTAAGCATTCGACTCTTGATTTCAGCTCAGTTCATGATCTCAGGGCTGTGAATTGAGCCTGGTGTCGGGCTCTGCCCTGGGCATGGAACTCCCTTAAGATTCTCTTTCTCCCTCTATCCTAGCCCCCTCTCCCTCCTAAAAAGAAAAAAAAAATCTAAAATAAAAACATCAAAAAACAGCTGACAAATCCAAGTGTTGATGAGGATGCAGAACAACTGAAAATCGATTCTGTTGCAGGTAGGAATCTAAATTATCAGCCATTTAGAAAACAGTTGGACAGTTTCTTATAAAGTTAACATACATTTGACAAATGACCTAATAATCTTACTCCAGCATGCAAAAATTTACAGCAGCTTTATATTAATCACCAGAACTGGAGGCCATCTGGATGCATGATCTTCAGCAGATGAAGAGATAAACAAACTGCTACACCCATGAAATAGAATACTACTCAGCAACAAGAAAGAACAAACTCTTGATATATGCCACATTATCGATATTTTTCAAATACAGAATATTAATTAAAGGATATATATTAAATGGCTCCATTTATACAACATTCTGTAAAAGGTAAAAGTATAGGGGCAAAGAGCAGATTAATAGTTCCCTGGGATTCCAGATGGGGGAAAGGTTGACTGCAAAAGGCCAGAATGAGGGAATGATTTGGGGTAACAGAATTGTCCTGCATTCTAATTGCAGTGGCAGCTACATGACTAGGCATTTGTCAAAACTCATGGAACTATATACCAGAATGAGTGTGCTTTTATGTAAGTAACTTTTTTAAAAAATTTAAAACTGCTTTAAAAAAAAAAAAAAAACATACTCTGTAGGGTCAGACACACACAGGTTCATTGATATCCTAGATCTTTTCCTCTGTTGCGACCTTGGGTGTATCCTTTCATATTTCTGCATCTGCTTTCAACTCAGAAGAACAGCTAAAGTTAATTAACTTAGAAATTAGGGTAAACAAAACTGCTTTGACATCTGTGGGGAAAAAGCAGACTAATGCTACAAAATAAGTCTCCTCTGTGCATACTAGGGACAAACAGCTCCATCAGGATGGGCTGAAAAGACTCCCACTAAACTCAACAATTCCTCATTGGTACGAGGGAGCTTGACTAAGCAGCCCCTAAGGCTGTTTCTAGCGATAAAATAATTCCATTCTAAGTAACATTTTACTGATTTTGCATTCAAATGCAAAGTGTGCTATCACTTAAAAATCTTCTAAATATCTATCTCATATTTGTTTTTTGCTGTCTTTGTAATTTGTTTTCTAATAACCAAGATTCAAACTTTTACTGTTTCTTTGGCTTACTCTTCTAGAAAATGTATAGTATGAAATTCTATAGTATGAATAGAATGTATATGAATAGAATGAATGAATAGAATAGAATAGAATGAACAGAATATATATGTATAGTATGAAATACTATATAGTATAGTATGAATATACTATGTATAGTATATAATATAAATATAATATAAATACTATATATAGTATATATGAAATATATATATATGAAATACTATAGTATGTATAGTATGAAATAATTTGTGTGTGTATTTCTTAATTGTTTTAAAGTTCATTATTTTACAAATTGCCTATTCATGCTCTCTGAACATTTTTCTGCTTGAGTGCTCACCACCTACTATTGGATATTTCAAGATAGATATAGATAGAGATATAGGTAAATGATATAGGCATAGATACAGATAAAACATTCTTACTTTTCTATTTTTTCTTTCTTTCTATATTTCTTTCTATATTTATCTTGACTTTGTATTTGGAAACATGCTAGTACAGAGTTTCACATAGCTTCCTCTAAAAGTAACATTTTTAAAAAAAAGATTTTATTTACTTATTTGACAGAGAGAGAGATCACAACTAGACAAAGAGGCAGGCAGAGAGGGAGAAGCAGGCTCCCTGCCCAGCAGAGAGCCCAATGTGGGGCTCGATCCCAGGACCCTGAGATCATGACCTGAGCTGAAGGCAAAGTCTTAATCCACTGAGCCACCCAGGCACCCCTCCAATTTTTTTTAATGATTTTATTTATTTTTTTGAAATTGAGAGACAGAGAACGAGCATGAGAGGAGAGAGGTCAGCAGGAGAAGCAGACTCCCTGCCGAGCAGGAAGTCTGATGTGGGACTCCATCCCAGGCCTCCAGGATCATGACCTGAGCTGAAGGCAGTCGCTTAACCAACTGAGCCACCCAGGTGCCCCTAAAAGTAACATTTTGCAAAATGATAGAATCATATCAAACCAAGGTAGTAACATTAATATAATACTAGTAAGTAAATATAGACATTATTAGAACACAACCCATTTGTTCACTAAGGTCTTTTTACTATTCCAGGATTCAATCCAAGATACTACCTGGCACTTAGTTTTTATGCCCCTTAGCCTCCTTCAGTCTGTGGCAGTTTGATGATGTTTATGCTTCCGAAGAATACTGGTCATTTATTTTGTTGAATGTCTCTCAGTTTGAATTTGTCTGATGCATGCTTATGATCAGATTGTTTATACATTTTGGGCAAGAATGTCACCAAAGAAGCATTATGTCTCATTACTTGTGATATTAATCTGGAACAGCTGATTAAGGTTGTCTTTGCCAGGCTTCTTCACCAGGAAGTTAATGTTTTCCATTGTTGTAAATAAATATATTGGGGTAGACACTTTAGAACTATGAAAGCAGTAAGATTATCAGGCTGACTTCTATAATCAGTATAATCATTTGCATGTTTTCCAAATTTCGATTTCTCTTCATTCACCTCAACCTGAATTGATGTATTCAACCTGTTGATAATGCTTAACTATTAGTAAGACAAACCAAAAGAAGTATATACCAACATAAGCCATTTAATGTGCTTTATTATTAAATAATGAGAACTATCTTCTTGAGGATCATTCTGCCTACCCCCTCCTTTCACAAACCAGTGGAATTGTTCTGGATTCTGCTCTCAGCTACAGACTTTCACTCTGCAAGTATGGTGCACATCTTATCCTGTCTCAAGCCTGCAGCTTGCACTTCGTGGTCTATATTCATACAAGGGCCTGATTTGCTGCTCAACTACAAAGCTTCAGCATTCTTTCTATCTTCAAACATCTCTATGGTTTTCCATAAGCTTTTTTGTTCTCTGGACACCTCATCCTTTCTAATCAATGGAGCTTTCCCTTTCTGCTTTCAAAGCATGACTATTTATGTGAGAAAAAATGTAAATGCAATTATATCATTTCCCACCCCTTTATGTCCTTATTATTAGTTTTCTGTTTCGGAGCACAGAGAGTGGGGAAGGGGGCTGATTTCACATGTGTTTACTCTGCCATCTGAGGACATAAGGACACATAACAGTTTATTTTTTTCAAGGAGCAGGCTTAAGGCTTATTTTCATCATTGTTAGTGTGTGGGTTGTTTAATTTGCTTTACTTATTGGAACTGAATTCTCTAAGCTTGACAATAACGGCTGCTTCTGTGCTAAAATATTGAGCTTTGGTGATTAATCTTTTTTCTTGAGATTTTCTAGATAATAGTTTTGCCTCCAAAATTAGATATTTTCAGATCTCTCTCTATCTCTCTGCTTAGGCTTTCATATGGTGATGGGTATTCAGGAGGACACCTATCACATGGAGAACTGGGTGTTATATGCAAACAATCATTGAACACTACCTCAAAAACTAATGATGTACTGTGTGGTGACTAACAGCATAATAAGATAAAATAAAATAAAAATAATAATAATTAGAAAAATTAAAAATAAAAATTTTAAAGGAAAACCTGCAAAAAATGATAAAATTTTTAGCTCTATCTTAATTACCTCTTGCTGAAATGACAACTATGCCTAATATACCATCATCTATTATTTGCCTTTAATGTATTATACTAGGTCAAAATTGAGGTTTTGAGCTAAGAATCTGAGTTTCTAACTTTTATAAGACAGAGCTAATAATTTTTAAGGCAGTAAAATCTGTGATTTAGGAACCATGAGTGCAATTTTAATTTAATTTAAATATAATGCAAATTTCAGGTCAATAAAACTCCATGACAGTTTGTTCAACATAACACATTTATCACTTTTACTATCATTCTGGGCATAGTCTTTAAGTTTGGGGCATGTTTAGAAAATCTTTTCATTGTTCCTGTTTAGGAATTTCTATTTTCAAAAAATGTAATGCAAGAGATTGAATTCAAAGATTGGGATGCTAAATTATTCCCCTAATTAATAACTTCTGTTTTTATCCCTGTATGAAAGAAAAGACTTTAAATATGAGGTAGAAATTAACACTTAATTAAATATCATAGGAAGACACAGTAAGTAAATAGTAAGGGCATTCTCAACATCTTAAGCTGTCACCTCCTAGAGAGCAAAGAATGTTTCTTAGTCCTGTGTATGTAGACAATATTATGCATACTTTCTGATAAATGGTACAACTACCTTTGTGTGTTAAATGGTACAGATTTCCTTGTGAACACCTGGGAATATATACAAAGATCTAAACTGTGTATAGAATACTACAAAACAATATGCACAATATGATCCCATTTTGAATTATATAAATATATATATTTGGAAAAAGTGTCTAAAAGAAAATATAAATAGTAACAGTGGTATCTCTGTACATGAGATGACAGGAGATTTTAAATTCTTTTTGTAATCTATATTATTTTGTTTTATAAACATAAAATTATTTCTTTTTATGGTTTATGCAAATTCAAGTTAGTTAACATATCATGTATTAATTTCAGGGTAGAATTTAGTGATTCATCAGTTGCATATGACACCCAATGTTCATTATATCAAGTACCCTCCTTAATACCCATCACCCAGTTACCCTAGGTCCGCACCACACCCTTCCATCAACCTTCAGTTTGTTTCCTATAGTTAACACTCTCTTGCAGTTTGTTTCTCTCTCTGTTTTTATCCTGTTTTATTTTTCCTTCCCTTCTCCTATATTCATCTGTTTTGTTTCTTAAATTTCACCTGTGAGCGAATCCTATGGTATTTGTCTTTCTCTGACTTATTTAACTTAGCATAATACCCTTTAGTTCCATCTACATCATTGCAAATATCAAGATTTCATTATTTTTGATGACTAAGTGATATTCCATTTATGTATACTTATATACATATATATATATACACACATACACATATCACATCACACCTACAACAAAAACTGTATAAATAAATAATTCCTTGTTGAATTAAATTATAAAAATAGAATCTAATATTAAAAATATGTCTTTGCTTTCTGCATATTTTGGAGATCAGCATAAAGGAAAAGGAAATGTAGTCATAAATGAAAAATTCTCAGCCTTTTGGCTTGTTATTAACAAAATACACACTCCTTTGTATTGATCAAAAGATTTTATTCAAAATCACATGAGAAGTAACATCTTTAAGTGGGAAACCATTTTTCCAACCCAGGGAAATCCACAGCTAAATCATCATTGAGAAGTGAAAGTCCATCCCTAATTTTCCTCCTAAATACTGAAAGAGGAGATCCCAGACTCTTCCTCTGATATTAACTTTTGTTTTCCTCATACTAACCATTAGGAAATTTCATTATTAATGCAAAGGCTTCATGTCTGTTCCTTGTTTAATGTTTAATACTCAGAAGAGATGAATACACATGTGCATGCACACACACACAGGCACACCACACACACACACACACACACACACACACACGCACACACACAGACATCACACACAGCATACTGCAGTGCAAGTTTGAGTCAATGGATTTTTCCAAAAAGCTTTCAGAGAGACTCCATTGTTTGTAAATTCCAAACTCTTCTTTATGGTCTGTTCTACTAGCTTCATCTCTCTGCATCTCTGTTTCCTCATCCAAAATGAATCAACAGAAATTAAGAGCTTCGGAGTTTTCAGAATTTAAGTATTCTAGGATTCTGTCTCCATTTTTCTGGAACTAATCACTCTCCTGAACTTTTTGTTTCACCTAAACGTTTCTACCTCCCCAACAGATCTTTGCTTTCCACTTGGCTTATTCTTTTCCCTGCACCCTTTCTTGTCTGCCTTCCCAAATCTGACCCATTCTCCAAGCATCCCACTTCTCCCTCTGCCACTACCCAAGTTTGTCCTCTGAATCCTTTAATACAGTGGTGTGTGACACCCTAAGCATCATTGAATTGAACTTTTACCCACTGTGATGTTAATTAGAGGAGGGGGGTAACCTCCCTACCTAAACTGTACTGTGTTCTCCAAAGTCAGAAACCATACCATCATTTCTCCAGAGTGACCTGAGCATCTCATCAACATAATTGATGCCCTATAAATATTTGTTCATGGACACACTAAAATAAAGCTTGTTCTACTTCTTCATTTGTCTTTTTGGGTTTCAAATTCTGATCATTTAACTCTTAGTAATCATTACTCCTGAATCCACTAAGGATTTGCTCTCCCCACCCACAGGCATTTGAGAGTGAGTTTTCATTCTGTCCCTTTCCCACGTTTCCAATACCCTCAGAGTTACTGTTGGTTTTTTTTTTTTTTTTTTAGTTTTTTTTTTTTTTTTTTTTTTTTTAATAGCTCCTCTAATTCTACTAGCAAAGTCCCCAGGGCTGAGAATGACGATTTCTGAAGGACACATTATCTATCCAAAGCAGAAAGAACTCAGAGAGAAGTACAAATATTCCCACAAAGCCCTTTCCACATTGCTAGCTCTTTAAAATGCTCTCTGTCTTCCACATATGAGCCCACAAATTGGTGATCCAATTATAGGTCATGGCAATATTTCCACATTCTCAACCTCCTAAACTAGAATGTAATGGAGTAAAACTCAGCCCCCACTTAATAGAAGCCATCACACCAGATGTTCAATTGCAGCATTTCAGAAGAAACACATGGCTGCAGCTCTGACTAATTGCTAGAGACACATTCGGGACATGAGAGCTGCACCTAAGATCACTCATAAGGGAAATCTAAGTTCAGAAGTGACTGATTATTTCCTTGTATGTGAAACTAAAATACACCTGGTCAAGACAATGAGCTCTTCCACTATTTTGCTTAGTTCACTTTGCGTGTTATTACAGACTAACCTTCGCAGTGATGATGGGACTAAGTCCAAGGATGGCTACAAAACTAAGCCAGTATAACTGGTTATCTCTGTCTCTATCTTAATATAGAATGCACCCTGAGTAGAGAACTCAGTTCACCCTGAGATAATCAACATCAAAATTACACTTTGTATGTATGATTTCTTCCCTATCATTTTGTCTTTTTTCTTACTCGGTAAGTTTATCTCAAATTGCTTTAAAATTTTTTTCTCCAATTTTAATACTGAACACTGACCCTAGGCTAACACTTTTAATATGCATTATCTTATTAATCATCAAAACAGCCCTATAAGTTATGTATTGGATAGATTCACCACTTCCTAGCTACTGTGAGATTTGGGGCATGCTACCTAGATTCCCTGAGACATCATGCTCTGTAAAACAAAGTAAATCATAATCCCTATTAGCAAATAACTTCACCCAAGGAAAGTGATTAGTAGAATGCTTGGCTCAGATTAAGCTTTCTATAAACATTTGCTGTTATTATCATCATTGTTTTCATTATTTCCATTTTCCAGGTGACACATTTGAAACATGGAGAGGTGAGGGTTGCCTGGGTGGCTCAGTCGGTTAAGTGTCTGCTCTTGGCTCATGTCATGAGCCCAGGGTCCTAGGATGGAGCCCCACTTTGGGCTCCCTTCTCAGCAGGGAGTCTGCTTCTCCCTCCCCCATGGCCCTCTCCCCAGCTCATGCACTCTCTCACTCTGTCTCTCTCTCTCTAATGAATAAATTTAAAAGATCTTAGAAAAAATAAAATGAAGCATGGAGATGTGAGTCATTTTTCCAATGCCACTTAGCCAATAATTTCCTAAGTCATGATTTGGTTAGGGGAAATCTCTGGCCATGGATCCCATGTTTTTAGTTCTATAATGAGCTGCCTCTAGAACACTGATCTTACCGCCAGTTTTGATTTTGAGTCATCATTTCCCAACATTGCTTCCTATTCTACTCCACTCCAAAAAGTGAGGGAGGAAATTATATGTCTAGCTAGCTAGCTAGCTACACAGTTACATAGAAGAACAAAGAAACTAGATCGATTGTGGGCAAATAAAAGTTATTTCTCAAGGGGAAAAGGTAAACGTTGATCCCTCAGAATTCTCTGAGATTTGAATACTGAAGTTGTGTATATATATGCCTGTCTTCCTGATTAGACATACAGAGACTCAATTTTACACCAAAGATGATTGCATCAACTCCCTCTGACCCTGCAGAATGATTAAAATAGCTCTGGTTTTGCCAGAGTGTATAAGTTACTACTGAGAAGCCCAAGGTAATCAGAGGAACTATAGGGGACAATCTGTAGCAATGTACTTATTCAGAAATAATTCAATTGGAAAACTATTTTCAGCAAACTAAAGCATGCTCAACTTGAAAGAAAGAAAGAAAGAAAGAAAGAAAGAAAGAAAGAAAGAAAGAAAGAAA